>NC_060951.1:719421-722224 GCF_022045245.1 Lucilia cuprina | reverse complement strand
TTCTGTTCTAGTTCTGTTCTAGTTCTGTTCTAGTTCTGTTCTAGTTCTGTTCTAGTTCTGTTCTAATTCTGTTCTAGTTCTGTTCTAGTTTTGTTCTAGTTCTGTTCTTATTTTGTTCCAGTTCTGTTGTGGTTTTGCTCTAGTTCTGTTCCCGTGAAGTTTTGAATACGAAATCGAGGGTGGTTGAATTCTGTGAAGTGCAGGGTATATTTAAGGTTTGTATTGGAGGTCCTGTATATGTGTGTATTTGTCACAATCAGTTTGCTGTCTATTAAATCTCTAATGAAATGTCACTGCATACTACATTTATATTTGTTTTAAATCTATAGTTTGCTTGAATGTATTGCTGTTTAGTAAAATATCTTTGGTGTCATCTCATCTAAAAACAAACACACATTCTAACATACAAACAACAGCAATCACTAGCATGCACTAACATGCAGTTAAAAGTATTTTAGCTGTAATAGACATGTTATATATTATACTTATGCTATCTTTCTATTACTATTTTTCAAAATGCTATTACAGTTGTCCTTAAGTGAAATATACTCTGTGTCTGGTCTGCATGAAACCCTCGAGATGCTATGACATGTACATACGATTATAAAATCACAAATATATTAAATCTTTCAACGCTCGCAGATCTCTAGAATAGTATGGGAACATTTGAGTATGCCAAATGCAATTTAAACCGCAGGTGTGTGTAGAAGGTGTGAGGTGACATTCACGGGCGGTTGAAATTAATTTAATTAAAACATCAACATTTAACTTTTTTCATAGAAGTATTAAATAATTGAATTATAAAAAATGGGCATTAACGGGATAATAAATTAAAAGCAGCTTAGTTATAGTTAAGCTGATTGGTTAAATAATATCAACAAAAAATAAGGAATTAATGAATATTTATTAGTGTCATGTATAATTTTTTTTATGAAATAGAAGTTTTTTTTCAAATAAAAATATATAAAAAGCTGGGCGGTTTAATTATAAAATATTAAAAACAAACATAATCTCAGTTTTTGCATGACAAATACATTGATGTATAAAATATGAAAATTAAATAATTAATATTTGTTTATAATCCTGGACAAATTTTTATTGACATTTTTTTAACCTTCTATTAGTTTCAATATTATTCCTTTATATTTTTCGAAATTACTTTTACATTTTATGTTATTTTATTGAACAGCTTTTATATATTTTCCATGTCAATCTGCCTGACATAATGACAAATATTCTCAGAAGAAAATTATAAAAGACAAACATTTCTTTTGATTTCAAATATATATGTAGTACGTGTTTCTTACAAAACCGCTTCGAATTAATTACTTTTTTGCCTTTTTACAAATTTTAATATAAATTAAAAATCATTTTAATTTTCTTATCTTTAAATATCTTTCATATTCGGTGATTTTAATTTATTTACTCCAACGTCATAGACAACAACCTCTCCAGGCATACACTCTCATACACGCAAACAGTCATCATACTTTAACTGATTGTAAATGCTAAGGAATCTGTTGAAATTGCTTTTTAAATTTCATAAATAAATATTTTAACAAGTTCAATTTAACGTTTTTAATTAAAGTCCATTTTTTTCCCATCTGACGACGATTTTTTTTATTTACATACATATAAGTGTTTGCACAAAATTTTCATTATTTTTTCCCCCTTTTCGTATATTTTTCTCACACTTTCTATCATTAACGATGTATGATGCCAGAGAGATACAATTAAATTTTTGTTGTTGAAAAAAAAATAATAAAAATAAAAAATCAAATACAAAAAAAGTGGTAGTTAACCCTTTGCTCATGATATATTATTGATTATTTTATAAGATAAAAATAAAAAAAGAATATATTTTTATTATAACGCAGCAAAAATTTGTAAAATAAAAACCCAACAAACTGTCCTTAAAGTTTATTCACTTTCCAATAAAGTAGATCGATAGATCCACTCTTATACACACTTATGTAAGTATGAATGTGTGCGTAAGTGTGGGAAAAAACTTTTTTGTGTATGTATGTAGTTAAGTATGTGCTTTTTTTGATACAACAAAGGATTGTTATTTGTTTGCAATAAACTGCAAATATATTGAGTGGGGCAGAGAGGGAGAGGAAGAACTAACAAGCAATAGAGTAGGTGTGTGTGTTTGCTTGTATTTGTGTATAAGCACAAAATTAAATGTGTATGGAAAAGGATGTCGATCTTTTTTTTTTTTTGGTTCTCTTGTTTAAGTGTTTGTTAGTATTTGTGTGTGTTTTGTTTGTTTTTATTGTTATTTGTAGTAGTAGTATAACAATAGTACATAAAAGAAATAAAGCTTATTAACAAAAATTAAATTAGAAAAATTGTTTTTCAATTGTTTAAATAGATTAAAATCTTAAAATTTAAAGTGCAATTTAATGTACTTTAATTTAATGTATAAAGAAACTGTAAAAGAAAAGATTTAAATGCAATAGAAACAAACAACTTATGGAAATGTTAATAAAGTGCCTTAAGGTAATTTTTGTTTTATTAGTCTTTATCGTTAAGACAAAAGCTTTGGGAAATAAACAAAATAGAATAAAAATGTATTTAACATATGTATGTAAGAATTTCTGTTCTAAAGTTATGTTTTAAATCTAGTTCTGTTCTAGTTCTGTTATAGTTATGTTCTAGTTTTAGTTTTAGTTCTGTTCTAGTTTTATTTTTTGTTCTGTTCTAGTTCTGTTCTAGTTCTAGTTCTGTTCTAGTTCTGTTCTAGTTCTGTTCTAGTTCAGTTCTAGTTCTGTTCTAGTTCTGTTCTAGTTCTGTTCTAGTT
>NC_060951.1:547454-719321 GCF_022045245.1 Lucilia cuprina | reverse complement strand
GAACTAGAACAGAACTAGAACAGAACTAGAACAGAACTAGAACAGAACTAGAACAGAACTAGAACAGAACTAGAACAGAACTAGAACAGAACTAAAACAGATCTAGAAAACAACTAGATCAGAACTAGAACAGAACTAACACAGAACTAGAACAAAATTAGAACAAAACTAGAACACAACTAGAACTGCTTGGTATACACATGTTTTACTATTAATTATTTGAACATATGACAGATTTATATTAGGGGGTATCACTTTCTATGTATAATAATTTTCTTTTAGAGGAAAGTATACTTAGTCATGTAGAACAAGAGTTATAACTGTTTTCTTGTTTTTTAATTATTTAAAATTATAGGTATACACCCTAATATAGACACCCTAATATACTAATATATATTGTGAAAAATTAAGAAAGGAAGAGAGCAGTGCTAAATACATATGTATGTAGTATATAAAATTGTAGTTTATTTTACACTTTAAATCCATAACTAAACACCATGTAGTATATAACAAATACCATAACCCAGGTAACATTTGCCTTAATACAAACAAAATTTTTTATACATAATTTAATTTTTAATGTTTGCTGGTATAAATTAAATACATAAAAGTATTACTATATGTTAGTAAATGTGTGTATTTCTAAGGAAAGTTAGTATACTATAGACAACTATTTTGTTTGAACATTATTTCACTTGTTTTAAATTATTTGCCTTCCCCTCTGTGGAACTTAACTCCTCCACAAAATGTAAAAATTTACAATTTTACAATTCTGCAAATGTTTACTTTATATGCAGTAACTAGCAGCAATGTCCAAATATTTATGCATTAGACGTAACAAATATGATGTGTATCTACAGCTATATCCGTTTCCGTTTGTTTAGAAGTACTGTTTATAAGTATAAGTGTGTGTTAAAGTATAAGAATACATGTGGTATTTCTTTTACAATATAAAATAAGCAGAGAATCAAACAGCATGTTTAAGTGAGTGTATACTCTGGCATTAAGACAAATTAATGGTGTTTGTATTACTTTAAGGATTACCAGACAATTTACCACCATTTAAGCTGTCAGTAAAGAAGAAGAGTGAGTATGAGTGTGTGTGAGATAGAGAGAGAAACAATATGTTGTATATAGTGTTTTAGCAGAGTATTTACAAACCAATCATTTAATTTTGTGTTGTCTTGATTTAACAAATAAATAATGTAATAAATCGTAATTAATGTAACATTTGAACTTTGACCAGAATGAAATAACAATGTGAAATAAAGGAAATATATTGTTAAAGTAAGAAAAACAATTATATCAGAAATGGAAGAGGAGGGTTTTAAATTAAAAAAAATAATCTTCTTCTTTATAAACTTTTGTTTAGACAAATGTTTAAAAATATAACTAAAGCAAATAAGTGTTACAATTTCATTTTCTTTTTTTGATCTTTGTCAAATGTGATTTATCACCGGCAATAAACATTATGGACGCTGTCTCCTCCGGGTATCATTATTTACAAATATCACACAGATGATGAATGATGATTTCTTTTTTATATTTGCCCTAAGCTTTCGTTACAATTGTTAGTTATAATTCTTTTTTTTTTCCTAAAATTGAGAAAAAAACATGTGTGAACTGTAAACACCCACATAGAAAAAAAAAACAATTCTTTTATTCCCTTGTGTTACACCTGACATATCTAGTGTTAACACTACGTTTCTTTTGTAATTTTTTATTTTACTTCTTATCTCTCAAATACGTCACTATATGATGTATTACAATGTTAAGATGAAAACAAATATTTATAGATAATTTTCTTGCAGACAACTCTTAACTGAATTTAATTTTCACACACACATACACAACTATTGAAGTGTTAACAAAACACTACAACCTTTCCAGCTGGTTATCAATCATAATGACAACAACAACAATATTAATTCAAACTACAACTAAAACAAATTTCTTATACAAAGTTAAGCTTATTAAAAGTTCTTATAAACCTTTTTTGTGTGTTTTTGGCAAATAAAGAAGTTTATTATAATAAATGGTTATACCAAAGTATCTCCCCCCCCCCGTTGAAAGTTTTGCATGCGTTTAAGAAGTTGTTGTGTAAAATAATTGATTGTGATCTTTTGGGCAGAATTATGTCAAAACTTTTTTTTTGGGGATTTAAATAGCTTTAATAAGAGATAATTATTTAATAATTTATTAGAATTTTTTGCAAAGCTAACTTTTTACTTTAAAATTTTAGAATTAAATTAATAAATATTTATGAAAAGCTTATCATGCAAATAGTGACAAAATGTCTAAATAAAATTTCAAAGGATTACTATCTCTCTAATAACAATGAAGTTTTTCCAAAAAGAAAATAATCAAATTAAAAGTGAACATGTCAAAAAGTAAGCATGAGCAAGCAGGTACAAGTAAACCAGTGATTGGCATACAAAGACACCAAGTTACGATAATAATAAACAACAATTTAAAACATAGATTACATTTTAATTTTTTTTAATCAAGATCAAACTAATATTTTTAGAAGACATACAAGAAGAAGCCAAATGTTCTCTATGAGCCCACCACTGATATAAAGCATTTGTATAAAGTTGATATATATCTTGTTATTTTAGAGAAATACAAACAATGTATATATGTTATTCATAAACATTCATGAAAGATTTATAGAACAAATTTTGTATGAAAATTTGATTTATAAACCTATGATAAAATTTTATGAATTAGTTTCTAAACGTCTGCTGTGTAAACTTTAAAAGTTTTTTTTGGCCTCAAACACAAAAACTACATTGTTAAAGAAAAATTAAAAAAAAGTTTATTTAAAGATGATCTTTAAGTTCTAGAGTGTATAAATGTAAAATATTTGTTAGTTGTCTAAAGGCTTGGTAGCAAAAGGACTTTATTGTTAGCTTAAATATTGAAATTGGAAATTTTGTATTTATTTTTGTCTTCATAACTAAATTACACCTTATTTTTTTCGAAAATTGTTTACTTTATTGATTGGTATTTCTTCTTCACTTAACATGCAATAACAAAAAGTATTTATTATTTAAAACAACAAAGATGAGAGTATTTACTTTTTGCCAGAGAAATAGAAACAGAAACAGGTCAAGTCATGTTAGAAAAGGAAAACGCTTCAAGTTTAATCATTAAATAGAATTTTTATAACTTATAGACCTTTTTGAAGGGTTTTTTTTCCTATGAATTACTTAAGAATCTTGAAAGAAAATAAAAATAGTAAATGAAAATGAAAATACACTAGGCATTGGTTTTTGTAGAACTAAAAGAACCGCAATTGTTAGTAAATAAAGGAATTTTTGTGAAAGGCAAAAGTTTATTTTAACAAAACAGGGTGTTAAAATAAAATGAATGAATTCTATAAAAAAGGAAATTATATAAATAACTTTCAAAAATACCCTGTACATATTTGTTTCCTCTATTCTTTAAAGAAAAAATTTCATTTATGCATCAATCTTTTACTACCTGCCATAACAATATGTTCACTTTATATGCAACAATAACAACTGGCAATAGCAACAAAATTTCGCAACAACTACAACAGCAATTGAGGGTAAACAATCAATACTTTTAAACCTCAAAACAGTGAGTGACTTTGTGGCAAAAGTTTTCCCTCTTATTATTTTTTATGTTTTTGTTGCATGTATATACATATATGAGTGAATACACACACACACTCATACATACACATCGCTATATTGTTAAAAATTTTGCAAAAACCAAACAAATAGCAACAACAACTACTACAATAAGCCATGAATGAAAACAGTTTTTGAAAAGTAGTTTTTTATTATTTTTTCATATCTACCGTTATTGTTAGTTATTCTGGTTGATGGTTTATGCACGTTCCCTCTTCTTCCTCTCTAGTCTTAACTAACTAACTATTCTTTCATTTGCACAAAATATGACAGGCAAATAGTTAAACACATACACCTATACATTCAAAACTATAAACCAAAAACAGCAAAAATATTTTTTTTGTCAAAGTATGGGTGAATGAGTGAGCATATTGTATGATTGTATGCGAGAAACAGCCCTTTAGCTAAAAATACATCGTTTTCATTTTCGTATTTGTGTAAGTTTTTTAATTTCTTTTTTTTTCAATTTCAATGTGGTTGTGTCGCACAAAACAATTTCACATGTATATGTAAATTTTCTAATAGTAGTTGTAGATGTTATCATGTAAATTTGAGAAGGCTGTGATTTTACCGAACTAACTAGGTGTTCAGTCCTTTGTGTCCTTATTTAGTGAAAGCAGACTACTTTTTAAAGGTTTTAAATAACTTCCCTATAGATTACTTGGGGCGTCTAAAGTAAAGTTTGACTTTTCTGGGTCTGGGGCTTAAAACTGCAGGGAGCTTGAAAACTAACACAAAACCGTTATTACAACTAAAATATCATATGTATCTTTTTATTTACGTGCTTTAGTTGGCGACGCTGACAAAATGACAAAAAAAAAACTAAATTATTCCCCCGCTGAGCTTAAAATTTGTTAAACTATGTTTTTATATACGTACATTAGAGTGTTCGGAGGAACTGCCTTTTTAAGAATCAAATCACTCAATAGCTTTATATGTATAAATGTTCTAAACTTAAGAAAAATAAACAAATCTAAAGAAATCAAGCAATAAAAACTTTGATATCTGTAGAATACGTTTAAAAATTTTTTTAGAAATATTTTCAATATGGTTCTCAAAAGTTCAATTATTTTGAACTGATTAAGGGGAATTCTTTTAAGTAAAAATAGGATTTCTTTTAAGTAAAAATAAGTTTTTTTTTCCCTTATGAGTATATTACTTAATTCGCTCTACTTAAGAGCTATTCTTAGTAAAATGTGGTCTATGGGACAACCTAATTTACATACCTTTTTTTGAACATTTTTATGCTAAAAGAGAAGGGAGAAGATTTTTCTATTTAAGCTGTAAATATGAAATAGTTAAGTTTCTGACACTTAGACAGGGGAATTTGTAAATTCTTAAAAATATTAAAAGATTTTTTGTTTAAAATTTTATACATTTTCTCGATGGCGTTATTTAAAAAATTTAAATATTTTTAATGTTTTAATACTACAAAAGAGAGTAAAAGTAAAAGTTTTTCTGAAATGTTCAGCAATTTTGTTCTTTTTTTGGATTTTTTATCAAAATTTTACTCAATGAACTGTAAGACATAGAGACTACTGAACTCAAACCACTAAATGGCTTTAGAACACTGTTAGGCAAAGAGCTTTCTTACGACTGGCTTTAATTTTTAAATTTAAATAAAAAAAGGTTTTCAAAGTAAGCAGATATTTTGTTTAATTGAAATTTAATCATATTTGTTAATAAAAATTATTTTTTTACTTAAATTTAAAATCATACATGCAATCTATACATTAATTATCCAATTTCATGTCTTGTTAACTGATGTATGCCAGAGACTAAGACGACGAACTCTCTAACAATTTTTTGTTTTAATATTTAATTTATTATTTATTTCTGTTTAAAATAATTTGATACACGTGTTGTCAAGGCAGCTAACTAGCTCCTCGTCAAGTCTTTGGTACCAACAAACACATGTATTAAAACTTTATATTTTTTTCTCTATAGCAAATAAAAATAATTTTCTTATAATTTATCTATGAATATGATGGATTGATGGTTGTTGATGATAGGCAAGTGGGTGGGTTGTTAAGTAGGTTAAATCTAATGCATGATTGGTTTGTAATGATTATGGTTTGTTTTCATAAGTTTATATAATAATATTTGTAAAAATAGCAAAGTACTCAATAAACATATTAAATAGAAGAAACAACATATAATATGTCCTAGAGAAACTTTAATATATATAAAGTATTTCCTTTAAATTGGTTTTAGTTTCTGTTATTCTTAATATAAATTTTCCTGTTGGTAATTTTCCATAACTAAGTGACAAACTTAATAAATGTTTATATTTCTTTCTAACAAACAGTAAGTGATAGTCATGTGTATATTTTTATTACAATCAAAATAAACCAAAAAAAAAAAAAAAAAAATTATGCATAAACAATAATAACTTGGCCAAGAAAGCAAAAAAAAAAACGTATTTAACCGGAAACGGAAATTTATATGAAATGTATACAAATGTAAAAATATGTTACACATATACGAATCCCCTTTTGCTTCTCTAGTTATTAAAGAAAACGCCAAAAGAAAAAAATATATTACAAGAAATCTGTTTTTATTATATTAATGTTAAGGGAAAATATGATAAAATTAAACAATGACTGGCTGTATTTCATTAGAAAGAGAAAAAAGAAATAGAAATAATGAAATACAACGAAACTAGATCATGTTTATTTTTTCACCATTAAATATAGTTGAATGTTTACTATTATAATCAAATTTCTTAACAGCGAGCAAGAAAATATATATAAATAAAAATCATAATATAAATTTTGTGGTTCATATTACTAGTTTAACGCATAAAAAAGGTAAAATGTGTCATTTTCCCAGGAAAATATGTAATATGAATATGATAACATAAAAAAACATATTTATGTTATTTTATGTTTAATAAACCAAGTAAACCCTAAAGAAAGGCAAAAGATTTTAACACTTAACACAAAGTTTTATTTCACAGTTCTAATTTTTATTAAAAAAATATTATACTTTAAGTTGCCTTTTTTCATTATCCCCTTTTAAGCTTTATATAATTATAAATTTTGAAATTATTCTAAAACTGTTCATTATTTTAGTTAAACAAGTAGCTTTAGCCATGACAACTAGAAATTTGATAAGAGATGTAAATGCAGAACACACAAAAAAAAAAAGAAAAACCTCAAACTAAAATCTAAACTAATTACAAATTTAATTTATGCGGCAGAGATATTCATATAAACATACATACAGAATAGAAGAGAATCGTTTATTACCCCCTTAAGAGGGATTTCAATAAAATCCTATAACAAATTAATTCAATAAATTTGTGCAAATATGTGTTTAAATTGCAAAAATCACACACTCACATACACATTCCATAAATATTAAAAAAACAAATGCCAGAACAACAAAGCAGTAAAATACCATAAATACTAAAAATTTTACATTATAAATAAGAAACAAGTAAGCATGTTTCGTTGGTCATGGTCGAACTGTACAACTACTACAACCGTGAAGTTGTTTTAATAATAAAACACCTAAGTTGTTTATTTTCATAAACAAAACGATTTTGTTTATGAAAAAATGGAAAGGGAAAAGGATATACATGATCCTTTTCCTACATATGTTGGTGGAGAAATTTAGGTTTATAAGAAAGTTATTTCTGCAAAATTTCATTTTGAATTATTGGCCTTCCTGAAGGAGACTTTGTGTGGAATCTGGTGTCGTTCGTTAGTAGGTCCTGATCGTTAAATAAATCGTTTGTATGTGTAGCTAAGTTTTGACGGAATAGAACATTTAACATAATTATGAGCTCAAGCGTCCTATTATCTTGAAAATTGCGACTTGCAGCGTGCACCAAGTTCTACATGGACACACAGATGGGGAGACAGACAGTCGGAGAGATAAACCGACAGATGAAGAGGCAGACAGACAGACAGACAGACAGACAGACAGACATACATACAGACAGGCGGACAGACAGACAGACAGACAGACAGACATACATACAGACAGGCGGACAGACATACAGACTGACTGACAGACAGACAGGCAGACATACAGACTGACAAACAGACAAATAGAAAGATGGACAGACGTGCTGACACAGCTAAATCGATTCAGTAAGTGATTACTAAATAGTTGTAAGGAAGTTAGAAACATCAACACAAATGCATAAACAATGTATGATCAATATTTCTGGGTGTTAGAAACATCAGCACAAACCCATAACCATATCAACTTTGGCCGTTTAGGGTATATAAAAATAAATATGCACTGGTTTTTAGAGAATACTACTGTGAATTCTTCATATGCACTTTATATGCAATGACGTAGTAAATATGAAAATTAACCATAGTACACAAAGACAGATATTTCTTAGATACTTTACAAGGAGTCAAAGTATCTGCAAAAACTTTTTCAAAATATTTTTGGACGCCAAGATATTGGTTAATTTTCACTTTAATAGTTCCTAGCTTTTGGCCCTAAGTAATGCATAGAGTAGTTAATCAATAGCCTAAATGGGAATATAAGTTATTTAAAAAAACTTGGGGCTACAGTTATGGAACAAACCACTACTTTCCGAACTGCAGGAATAATATAAACATCTTTTATATTATAGCTTTTGTCGGTATGTATGAGTGTTAAATGTAAATGCAAGAGAGCAGTCTATATAAATTTCCTTTACTGCTAGATGTTTTATAGGTTTTCCGTTAGTTTTTTACTTCTTTCTTTTTCTTTCTTCATTTTTTTCTCTTTTACTAACAAACACATTCGAAAATTGTGTCAAAATTTTAAATATTCTAACACTATAATACAAACACATTTATGTATATTTGTGTACGTTAGTAGTTTAAAAGCTTATACATGTAGTTGTATTTTAAAGAGTAGTTTTTAATGTGTGTGTATGTATTTTCGTTTTTTTACATACTAATATTGCAAAGATGGCGTTAGGGGAGATATACTGTAAGAACGACGAATACGAAATAGTAATTTTTATGTTTATGTGTAAAAAATAAATGTTCATTTGTGTATAAATATCAAAGTAGCTTTGTTATTGTTGTTTGTTTGTGTATACAATTAGAAAATTTTATTGTCCGCAATATACTTGGAAATTAGGTAATAAAAATACAGAAATTTGCAACGAAAAAAAATAAAATAAATGCAAAAATATTTTTGTTGTGGAAAAAAAATAGGAATTTCAATAAGAATATAAAATATAAGAGCTTAGTATGAAATCATCTTTGGATAAAATTTAAAATAAACACAATTTTTTTTATAAATAATAAAAATTAGTTTTATATAACTATGATGCAGCTAAGAAATTTGGTATTTGAAATTATTAAATTTTATAAAAATAGAAAATAGAAAGTTTCAATTTTCAATTAAAATTTAAGTAAAATCCAAACTATGTCCCTCCTTCCGTCTGTTTGTCCGTCCGTCCAAATGACTGTTTGTCCGTCGGTGTATCCATGTAAAACTTGTGGGCTCTCCTAAGGTCGCAAAATCTATTACTTCCAATATTTCTCCTAACATCCATACAATTGTATCGTAACGTTATATCTCTAGTTTATTTCGGCTCAACATAGTTTTGTATAAGTCTTAATGTTATTGACGATATTTTTAAGCATAAGATGGACACATATAAAGTTTGCTTTAAAAATTGCATAAAGTTCAATAATTACATAATATTTATACCATTGACTTTATTTTTCCTTGTTTAATTTAGTTTTAAACAAACTTTAATTAGACCCTATCTTTTCTAAGAATTTGTTCCACAAAAACTTTAACTTAACTTTTAAAAATAAATTAAATTTAAATATTTCCTAAAATTTATGAAAAAAGAAATTTACTCAAAATAAAATATTTTCAAATGCTATAGAAATGTGTAAAACCTTTATGTTGTATAATAAATAATAAGAATTTTTCTTAAATATTTCTTAATATTTTCTTACCTAGAAAAATAGAAAATAAAATTATAAACTTAATAATTGCTTTTAACCTAATTTCATCTACACTTGATATTTACAGCAAATAAAAGAAAGAGAAGTACTGCCTCAATACTTTTTGCCTACTACTTCAAGTGTCGTTTTGAAGAAGGTTACGACGTTTGAAGTTTTCGTTTTTTTTTTTCAAAAGATTCCAACCAAATGCCTTCATATTCATACTAATGAAGCCAAGAGTAATACAAGTTTATATGTGTATGGAATAAATACTATAAAAGTTACAAAACCAACACAAATATGTATATGATAGGAGTAAAGGAGAGAGAGAGAGAAAAAAAACTAATTAACAATTTCAATTTTTAAGGTGGTATTTAACATGATTGTAAAATTATTACCAAGATTTTTACTTTGTTTACAAGACACATACACACATTTACTTTGTGGTATTTTGTTCTTATCAAAAATGTTGTGATCTTAATGTGTTCATCTTTTCATTCATTCATTCATTCATTCATTCATTCATTCATTAATTTAACAAAAACCAATTTAATATCTTACTACATCTATTCATACTCCTACATATTAATTTACACAATTTTGGTTTTTCTTAGATTTAGATTTTAGGGAAGAGATACATAATGACAGGGAGGTGTCATTGTTGTTGTGTTCTTTTTTTTTGTTAAAAATTGTAAAGCTTTATTATAAAGTTAGTTAATTAGATTGAGCAGCCATGGTGATAATGATTATTATTACAGTTTAGTTTCTTAAATTTTTTCTTCTTATATAACAGTTTAACTAAAAGTCTCAAAAATAATATTTAAACAGTAATAATTTCATGTTTTAATGAGAGCGTCAAAGAAGAAAATGAAAACATTAATTTATTTTTAACTTGATTTTTAATCAATATAAGTGTGATTTACCTACATATATACATACATCCTAACATCTATACATATTCATAAGAGTACTTACACTTGTACTTGGAAATGTAATTAAAAATAAATTAGATTTTTGTGTTTGAGATAATATCAGCTTTTAGTATTTTAAATCATAATTTATTAAAATTTATTTCATATTCGCAATGAGAGTTAAATAAATGAGATTTGCGTTTTGTCGATAAAGTAAACAAAAAAAATTAACATTTTCTTTGATCTTTCTTATGTTTTACAAAATGTAAATTATACAAAAAAAAATTCTAGCTAAAAATTTAATATTAACATGTGGCAGTATAATCAAGAGTATTACTTGGAGTTTGGATACATTGTAGAATAATAATGACAACAAGTTCCATAAAATACGATTTTAAGAAAATTTAATTTTAAATAAAATTTCTATGAAATTAGGTCTTTTGTATGATTTCGTGTAACTATTAAAAAGTTTAAAAACGGTATGAAAAGTAATGACTTTTTTAATATTTTTAAATAATTTAAATTTTTAACATTATGTAAACAATTGCCAAAAAGTAATTTTTATGACAAAACATTAATATTTGCAAAGAAAATTATGTTTTTTTTTATAATTTTTATCAAGTTTTTTACATAATTTACATTGTTGACATTATGTAAACAATTGCCCAAAAGTAATTTTTTTATTTTTTATTATAAAACTTTTATTTTTTTTATTATAAAACTTTAAAAGTCATGTAAAAAATTGTCTTTGTATATCACATTTCTTATTGTTTACATTATTGACATAATGTAAATAAATAAATTTTTGTTTCTAAATGAGATGTATTGACAAATAAGCTAATAAATAATGAAAGAAACAATATATTTTAATTGTTTACATTATTGACATTATGTAAATAATTCCAAAAATGTTAAATTTATAAAAAAGTTTAAAAATTTTATAAAAAAATGATGATTATAAGATTTTTACATAATTTACTTTCTGGACATTATGTAAAAAAGTTACCAAAAAGTAATTTTAATAATAAAAATGTACAAATTAAATACAAAATTGTGTTTTTATGTAATTTACTTATTGTTTACATTGCTAACAAAAAACCAATGATTTTATGGTATTTTTTACATTGTTGACATTATGTAAATAATTGTCAAAAAGTAATTTTTATTATAAGACTATACAATGTACAAAAATGTGTAACATTGTTGACATAGAAAAACTTTATGTAAAAGAATGATTTTATACATTGTTGACATTATGTAAACGTTTGTCAAAATGTAATGTTTTTTACAAATTTTTTAAAATTTATAAAATTATGTTTTTCTATTTATTCAATTGTTGAAATTAAGTAAACTATGAAAAAATTGCAATTAATTTTACGTTCATTTGTGTATTATCTACATTCGTAGATATGTTGTCTGACTCAAATTGATTTACTTGTGAAAAAAAAAAATCTTCCTATATTTTTTGTTGTTGTTGTTCGCTGTTTTAAATTTAATATTATTTTTCAATTTTAGTAAAAGGATATTTTTTTCCAACATTTTTAACATAAATAACTAACGAATTGTATTCCACACAGAAACACACACACACACACTCTCATACACTTTGACTGCCATTAACAATAAAAGTATTTATGTATTGTACACAGATGTATTGTCATATTTCAAAAAACAGAAAAACGAGTATTGTGGTAAAAACAATTTTATTTTACAGAAATGTATTATTACACTGCAAAAAAACAAGTTGTATTATGGTATAATACAAAATTTGAAAAATCTAATTGAAAAGTATTTAAAATATGTATATATGAATATTTTCTTATTCATATGTATCTATTGAAATTTTCATATTTTACTTAAGAATTTTTTTTCGGTGTTTGCACTCAAAGAAAAGTTAACTGAAGAGAATTTGTATCATATGGATATTTATGAAATGTGTAACTGTAGACAATATTGAAACATTAAATGGCGATACCTACACACAATATTTGTACACAGGACGAATGTATGTGATGATGTGCAACACCAGGATGACAATATTAAAAAGGAGTGTTGTGTATGATGGTGATGACAGCTACATTGATGATGTGTGATGTGTGGTGTTGTGGTCTATCTATGGAATTGTATTTTCAATTTTATGTTTTCATTTTTCTTTTTTCTTTTTTGCTGCAATTGTATTGATTTCAATACTGACATGCAGCAATGACAATTGATGGGTGTACGTACTACATTGCAGTTTGTGTGTATATACACATAGAGAAAGACACACTTTTAAAGTTTATTTGTAGAGTAATAAAGAATACAAAAATAGAGTTAATCTACTTGTTTTTATTTTTGTGGAAATGTTGAGCAGTTTATATATACATTTTATATGTATGTATGTTAATAAAATATGTGAAATATCTTTGTATTTAAACAAAGTTAGATTACGTTAATTGAAATTCTAAAAGTTTGAACTAAATTTAAAGGAATTTAAAAAACTATATACAAAACTGAGCAAAAAGAATTCCTAAACATTTTGTTATCTATATAAAATATAAAATGATATTGTAAAGTTATTTATACTATTTCTCATCTTAGCTAACGCTATGTAACTCGAAAACACTATAGTCCTGCAACCACATTTTTATGTGAAGGGCTTTTAATGTCAATATAATTCCTAACAGCTTTTGTGGTTATTATATTTGTACTCTTGCAATATCGTTTTACTGTAAATAACATAAATATGTATTTATTTTTTTTTGTTTCACTTTCCTTTGAACTATTAAAAATTCTAAGTACCTAAAATAAAACAGTAAAACCTCCATAATACAAATTGTAAAAGTAAGGAACAAAGTATTGACAAATCTTTAATTAACAAGAAAATTTTACTTAAACTGGACTTAGATTTGAGAAAAACATTTAAAGTTTATTTTACAAAGGTTCCACTGTTTGTTATTGTAAACTAAACACAAATTATTACAAAAAACTACTTTTTTCAAATTCTGGAAAATGTATAATTTATAAATTTTTAAAGAATTTTTTAATTAAAGTTCTATTTTGTTTGTGAAAACATTCTAAAGAATAACTTAATGGTTGTAAGTTAAAACAAACTAACTCTACTTATACACTAAAAACATTTTATTAATAACAATATATTGAATAATTTTCTTTTTATAAAAACGTATTTTTTTGTAGAAAGTAAACTTTTTGAATTAGAATATTATTGCTTACTACCATAGAATTTTGTTTTACTACTTCTATTAACTAATAACATAAAGACTATTTAATGAAGATTCTTTTTTTTTCCTTACTTTCCAGGAAATGGAATTTTTCTTTTGATATAGATTTTTTCCTAAAAACAAATATTTAATTAATTTGCTTTAGCAAATTGTCCAATGAAAATATTTGCCTTTAAATTATTCAGCAAACGTAAAAATTTAACAAAAAAAAAATCATATAAAACAAATTCAATGTGGTTGTGCCGTTTTGTCGTTGTGGCCAGGTTTGTGTGTTTAGCTAATAAATCAATTAGCACTGAAATAAAAACAAAACAAATATTGAGTCATATCCCTGACTCCCTTTCACTCCCTCTCGCTTCTTTTCTGTTTGCATCACAAACATTTGTTGTGACGTGAAATTCCGAAATAATGTTTTATTTTTGTTACCAATTAAAATACTCAATCATCGGTTATTACGTATTGAATTGTATAAATAAAATGGATTTTTTTGTTCTTGTTGTTTTTTTTATATTTAATAACGCATTTATTTAGTCATGAGTATTGAATTTTGGTATGACGAATATAAAAATAAGTATTTAAGAGGAAAGCAGGAAATTTTATATAAAATAATAAAAAAAATATATAAAACGCTAAATAAATTAAATTATTAGTTTTTGTCTCCTATTAATATCAGTCATCACTGTGTTGTTGTTGTTTGTTCACTTAAATATTTATTATTAAATAAACTTATTTTTTCATTTTTAAAACAATTTTTAATTTAATTGAAATTTGTTTATCATTTTAGGCTTATGTATGGCAGATTTACTAGTGCACTAAATGACAGTTTATAGAGGAAATTTAATTTCGCTAAATAATTTAAAATAATACAACAACAGAGGAAAAATAAACGTTAGCCGGGTTTGTTGTTGTTGCTGGTGCTGTTGAGCCGAGTGTGTGTTTAGCAAAACGCTGTCCTTTTGACACGTCCCCACGTTTTCCATAAACATAAATGTACAAGGACAGTAGCTGCCGTAGCAGCCCTCAGCCACCACCAACAACGACGAACGTCGCTGAAATTGCCACGGAGACAGGAGTAGCAGCTACAGCCGCAACAGCAGCAGCTTCAACATTACCCCTAGATAACCCACCAATCCATGCCCACACTGCCACCTTAGAAGACGACGAAGAGGACGGCTTCAGTTGTCCCTCTGAATCGAGCAGTGACACCGACTACGAGGTACGTTCACGACCCTCTACTACAAGCACAACATCTACATCTTCTTCCTCAGCGGCAGCAGCAGGGCCTGCAGTTGGAGCACCTTGTCTGAGACGACAGAAACGTACCACCGCCAATTCGGCCCCACGTTGTCACATTAACTCCGATGTGCGTCTTTTGCGCAAGATCGGTTATATTGCTTCGCGCGTGCGTTTTCTTGCCAAAATCTATGGTGACTTCAAGCTGGTAAATCCCTATAGTCCGGCCAAGCAGAAACGTTTATTGCAGGAAATCTTACTCAAACACTCGATAGTGGATCCCGAACGTGAATTGGCCAAAAGTGAGAATTTAAAATTGCGCTCGGCCGGTGGCACTTCCTCAGTACGTAGTCTTACACCAGCCAGTTCCATAGCCAGTAGTTATTGTTGCCTGCCCCAAACGGAGAGTTCATTCGAAGACGATTCGGTAACCGGCACAGTGCGTCGCAAATCTTCTACATCGGCCACAACCTCAGCTTCAACTTTCTTACTAGAAGACTTATTAATACAATTGTATGAAGATCGCCGCAACAAGGTCACCGTAATACGACGCAGACGTAGTAGGCGCAGCAGTGCTGGGGCAGTGGGTGGTACGTCCAAGCTACCACGCAATCATTTGATCATAATGAGCAGCAAGACAACCAGCAGCAGTGTTGAGCGTCTATTACAACTAGATAACGAGGACGAGGGTGGTGGCGGAGGTGTTGGTGTGGGCGTTATTGGTGTTACAGGCAGTGAAAGCTCGGATAGACTTACCAAAGGTAATCATATATACAATGCAAATATTACAACTTCTAGTCAGCCGCAACAGCAGCGCAGTAGTACGGCATTTCTTCAGCCCATACCGGGGGATGAGAATCTAAAACGTCGTCGTGCCAGCGATTGTACACCCTCTCATCCGGGTCAACCCTTAAGTAATCAATTGCAGATTACTTTAAAAAATAATAATTGCACAAAATTTCCCTTGCACCGTGGCAGTTGTGGAGCCGCCGGTGAGCATTTATTAGCAGCCAATTCTATAGCCAATCGTCAGACTTTAATACTAAGTAAATCATGTGGTAATGTGGACGCCAGTTTGGGCAACAGTAATCCTGCTCTCTATGGCAGTACAGATTTGCGTAATTTAAGCGCAAATGCTGGAGGTGTTGGAGGTAATGGTTCTGTCACAACGACTACAAATAATAGTGCAGCTGGTGGTGGTGGTGTGGGTGGAGGCATAGGAGGTGCAACAACACAAACCAATGGCAACAACGAGTACAGTATTGTTCAATTAAATAACACCATTATACAGTGTCATTTCAACGATGAAGACTTTCGTGCTCTGGTTAAGGATCTTAAGCGTAAAGTCGAATATACCGAGCGCATGAATTGGTTATGTAAGTAATTATTTTAAGAAGTTTTATTTACAACTAAGTAAAATTATTTTTTAAAGTAGATTAGTTTGTTAAATATTATTAAGTTTTTTTTATTTAAAAACTATTTTTGATGTTGTAAAATTTTTTAATTGACATTTGTTGTGGTTGTATTGAAAATTATGTTTTTTTTTGTAATACAACTGTACAAAGAAAAAAAATATAAAAATTAAATATGTATAAAAGCTGAGTCAGCCCCTTCTGAATGTGGGCGTAACTGTAATTTTTTTATTTACAACTTTATGGAATTATTTGTTTTTAATGTCTTTCGCTTTGAATCTAGTGGAAAATCAATAGTGATTTTGTTTTTTTTTTACTTAAATTTCCACTCCCCCGAAAATGGGCGTGGCACGGACATTTTAGTTGTTTAAGTCCTTTTCAATTAATGTGTTAAATTGTTGTATTTTGTATATCCATTTTTTAATTCTATTCCATTTTTAAATTCTATTCCATTTTTTCTCAATTATTCTTATTTCGTGTCTCATTTAATGACTGTCAATATTTTATGGTTTTAAAGTTTCATAACCGTAATATGTAGCAAACATTTTAACGGTTTTTTATACTCTTGCATATTGCATTATTTTCTATGGCTGTTTTTATATGTATGTGTTTTTTTATAAATATTTATGTGTTTCAATGTAAATGTACTAGGAAAGCCCCAGGAATAAGATTACATTTTTATACACATAAATCTAATTAGAGTTCAGAAATCGAAAGTCATTTTTTTAGTTTTTTAATTTTCCTCTTGTTAGTTATACTCCCTTAATACCTCTAATTGTATATTAAAACATCTGAATTTTGTTCCCTCCTAATATTATCGTATTTAGCATGTTTGCAGTAGTGATGGATTGTCTACAGAAATATTATTGTTATTTTTAGTGCTTTTAGTATTTATTAGCTTTTTTGCTATAAAATACAATGACGTCGAATAGATTCCGTTTTGAATGGAAAAAATCATAATAATGGAATGATGTGTGGTCGGTGATGATCACTCTATTAATTTTGCCAGGAATACACATTTATTCTGTTACATTATTCTGTTTTGTATTTGAAGTATTTAAAGTCTGAGTTATAACAACCGCAAAAGTCTAGTCGATAACTAAATTATAGTCAAGTCTATAGTTTAGTCTATAGTCTATTCTATAGTCTAGTCTATGGTTTCCTCTATAGTCTAGTCTATAGTCTAGTCTATAGTCTAGTCTATGGTTTCGTGTATAGTCTAGTCTATAGACTAATCTATAATATAGTCCATAGTCTAGTCTATAGTTTAGTCTATAGTCCAGTCTATTTTCTTTAGTCTAGTCTATAGTCTAGTCTTTAGTCAGGTCTACAGTCGAGTTTAAATTCTAGTCTATGGTCTAGTCTGTAGTCTAGTCTATAGTCTAGTCTATAGTCTAGTCTATAGTCTAGTCTATAGTCTAGTCTATAGTCTAGTCTATAGTCTAGTCTATAGTCTAGTCTATAGTCTAGTCTATAGTCTAGTCTATAGTCTAGTCTATAGTCTAGTCTATATTGTAGTCTATAGTCTAGTCTAGAGTTTAGTCTAGAGTCTAGTCGAGAGTCTAGTCTATAGTCTAGTCTATAGTCTAGTCTATAGTCTAGTCTATAGTCTAGTCTATAGTCTAGTCTATAGTCTAGTCTATAGTCTAGTCTATAGTCTAGTATATGGTCTAGTCTATAGTCTAGTCTAGCCTACAGTCAAGGCTACAGTTTTTGAGTTATATTTTCAGAAAATATTGTTGTTTTTTTTTATTTTTATTGTTAATTTTAAAAGTAAAATATTATTTGACGTGGTAATTATTTTTTTGCATTTTTTAATAAATAGCGCATAATTTTGCAATTGTACATAATTGTACGTGAATACTTCTAAAATAGAGAACAGGACACGACAGTAAAACATTGATGAATAAAATTTAAATAAAAAACTTAATACTTAAATATAAATCAAATAACTAAAATTAAATAATTTTATGTAAATTAAAGTTTTACTGTATCCTTAGCAGTTTTGCTAAAGTATGTTTGTAATTTTCTGTTCAATCAAATAGTTGTTGGTTTAATTTAATAAAAATAGTTTGTTTTATGTTATTTTTTTATTTTCGCAAATTATTATCTCTATTTAAATTCCTTTCAACTAAACGTTTATGGATTTTATTATAAGTTTAATTAAGTTAAGTTTTATTACCAACAAATATTTGGCTTATGAAGCCTAAGTCTTATTATTACGTTAATAAAAAGGAATTTCAATAGCTTTTAGCTAAAAAGGAGAAAAAAACAACAACAAAACTAATGTTTATTAGCTTTTACAATTTTATTATAGTAATAAAATCTTATTTACTTAATTAACTGATCAATTAAGAAATAAGGAAAGAAATAAAAAGTTAAACTTACAA
This sequence comes from Lucilia cuprina, assembly GCF_022045245.1. Taxonomy (NCBI): domain Eukaryota; kingdom Metazoa; phylum Arthropoda; class Insecta; order Diptera; family Calliphoridae; genus Lucilia; species Lucilia cuprina. The sequence goes on along the minus strand of NC_060951.1, from coordinate 700,574 downwards.
ATGAAAAGCTCTGAAGGGAAATAGGTTAAGTCTGTAAAATAGAAGAAAAAAAGCTTATTAAATATTTTTTTAGACTTTTGTATTATAAAATGTAGTGTAAATTTTATTATAATAATAGTTTTAAAAATGGAGTTAATAGATTTTGTTTATCAGTTAATTTTCATTTACCTTTATTAAAATTAAATTTGTCTATAAATGTTTAACATTCTGTTTGTTAGATTTAACTTTTATCTAAGTATTTATGTTTGTTTTGTATAAGTTATTTAAAAAGCTATAAATTATCTAACTTAATGAGCTTAAATCTCTGCTTGTTAATCTAATAGATCTTTACACGTTTCTATTTATTTACTTATGCGTATAAAATATGTTATTATTCCCTCATTTCGTTTATACTGTCATAATTTATAAGGGTTAAAATAGCTGCTTAACCCCTCTTTTAAATGAAATTCTCCCTAAATGTTTCTATATGTGTAGCACAAAATATTTCTTATAACTAATGGAATTTATGTGGGAATTTTACTTAAATATTTATTTTGTAAAAAGATACTACTTTAACTCCCTCTTAAATGACTGGAATATAAATTTTTCCTGTACATATTTTGTATCCTAGTTCGTAGAATGAAAGTAGAACTGTTTGCAAAGATTTTTGCTCTTGATTGTTTTTAAAACTTGTAACATATTAAATCATTCATTTCATTTATTTTTTTTTTGTACTGGTAACTGCTGATTGTTGGTATAAATGTTATTACCACAGTTTTGAACATTCGTTGGCACTTACAAGTACGGGTTACTAGACATACTACATACATATCTGTCATTGGAGGAAAGTGTAAAAAAATATAATGTATAACCACACTTGTCTTGTCATTTATTCTTTTTTGTTTTTTGTCACACAAGTGTATAAATAAACGGATAAATTGTTTTAGTTGTTAGTATCTATACATTCACGTACTTACATATATATATATAAGCTAAAAATTACATTCATACATACATGTCTGTTAAAGTGTGCGTATAACTCTCCATGTTTTTAACATTTTTATATTTCTTATGTATGTATATGTAACAAATATAATACATCCGTAACCATAAGTTATAATAAAATTTATCAAATAATTACTTACAGTTGAACCTTTGAAAAAGTATACAATAAATTTTATTTACTTTTTTTTAAATTTCTATTGTTGCTTTAAGTTTGTTACCCACTGTTTAGCCAAAAATCATTAAACATAAATAGATTTTTATTGAGATTAAATAGTTTGGTTTTTATTTGGGTAATAAAATGTATACGTTTTGCTTTGTTTTTAAACCTTTATTAACACTTACATAAAAAAACACAATAGAATGTTTATAAAAACTAAACAATTTTCATAATGATTTATAACATTTTGCTTAAAATGATAGATAAATTTGAAATAAAAAATTAATGAACATTTTATAACTTTGGACTTAAGTCTAAACTATAGTCTGGCCTATAGTATATTCTATACTCATAGCTAGTATATAGTTTAATCTATAGTTTAGTTAATAGTCTAGTAAATAGTCCAGTCTATAGTGTAGACATTAGTCTATAATAATGCCATTATTCTAGTCATTAGTTTTCTCTACAGTATTTTGTATAGTTAAGTATAAAGTTCAGTTTACAGTCTACTGCCTAGTTTAGTCTATAGTCTTATCTATAGTATATTCTATAGTTAAGTCTAGTCTATAGTCAAGTTCATAGTCTAGTAAATAGTCTTTAAAATGGATCTAGTCTATAAAGTAGTCATTAGGTTTTAATAATGTAAATTCTAGTCATTAATTTAATTTTGTCTATAGTCTTTTGTATAGTCAAGTATAAAGTCCAATTTACAGTCCAGTTTAAGGTCCCCTGTCTGATAGTTAATCCGGCCTATAGTTTAGTTTATAGACTAGTCGATAGTCGATTTGATAGTCTTGTCTACAGTCTATTCTAGTCTTTAGTCTAGTTCTTAGTTTATTTTGTAGTCTAGTCTATATTTAAGTCTATAGTTTAGTCTATAGTTTAGTCTATAGTCTAGTCTTTAGTTTGGACTATAGTTTGGTTTATATTCTAGTCAATATTCTACTCTAAAGTATAGTCTAATATCTAGCCTATATTTATTCGATAGTATAGTTTATATTTAGTTATTTTGTGCTTATCTCTGTCACTTTATTTGTTGTACAAAATTATCCAATTTATTTACTTTTTATCATATCTTTTCAATTAACTATCAAACAATAATATTAATCTACTCATTTTCCATTAGTTTTGTTTTTTTTTTCTTTCTTTTTTTGTGATAAAATACTATGTTTCACTAGAAGCTGTGTAACATTAATTTTATTTTCCCTATAAATAAATTCATGTCTTGCATTGTGTGTGTGTGTTTTTTTGTTTTTGTGTAAGAGTTTGTGTCATTAAAATAACACAAGTAGGGAAACGGAAAACAAAGTTTTTACTACCATAGTAACGACTTTATTAAGTAAAGTATGTTGCTAAACTTACATACATTCTCCGCTTCTTACTAGTATTCTTATGTACTTTTATGATTATTTTCATTTCTTTTTTTTCAGTTCACTGTGAGAATGTGTGTATTTTTTACATATAAATTTATACATATTTATACTAACATACAAGTTATTTTTGTTATTTATAATATATGACAAACTAAAACATCATTCAAGTGTAAATGTATTTTATACACACCAAAAGAAAAAAAAGTATACATTGAGCTACAACAAGCCGCATCACACCACACACTTCAAAAAAGGAAGAAAAAAAAAACAGCAATGATGGTTTTGAATTTGTAATGAGGTTGTTAAAGCTTTGTTAGATTTACAAAAGGGAGAGAAGATTTCTTGTGTTACAACAAGAGAAGAAAAGGAAAAAAATAAACACAGAAATGCTCCTGCAGAGTGTTTATAGTCATATAGAGTGCCTAAAAGTATGCACTGTATATAAAAATAGTTTGTTATGAAAGCACACACAAACAAGTAAATGTGCGTATGTAGGTATTTAATACAGCTGACACTTTGTAATGAAAAGCAAATATTACACCAATTATTTATTTCTTGATATTCTTAGCATAATGCTTGCTGGGTTTATATAATAACTTATATATAAACATATCCTTACATGTAGCTTTTGTTGTAGTTAACTGTTGTTGTATTTTGGGAATCAGCTGTTATTGACAATATTAATATGCCAGTCAGTTAGATTTTGTCACTACTACGAAAGGTGAAGATTTTTGCTTCTTATTTAACAACCATATAAAAATTTATGCTTCTCACTCTTACTCCTTGTCAGTATATGTGATGTGTGTGTTTTATTTAAAAAGTAAATGAGGTGTCATTTATTGACATGTACACATACTAATGTTAATTTTAGCAAAATTTAATGGAAACTTTTTTCTTTTGGAATACAAGCTCTTTTTTAAAAGCCCTAATAAGCCTTGTTGAAGCATCATTTATCTGTTTTCCTTTTCTTCAACTTTGTGATATTTTTCCCTGAATCTAACTTTAATTGTTGTTATTACTATTGATTTATTGAGAGGTTTCAATATATGAGCGAACGTAGAGAACATAGAACATATCATAGCTTTTTATGTAAAGTTTCTTAGAATTTATAAGTTTTCCGTTGCTAGTCAATGACGGGTTAGGGGAGTGAAGAAGAGGTTTTAATGTAAAAAGTTTTATTTTAGCAAGTAAACTACTACCACTATTTAGTTAAAACTATGGGTAATACTACAGATAAAAAACATAACTTCATAAGTTTTTTGTTGTTTTAATAAGGTTACAAGTTAGGAAAATTTGCTGACAATGTCAAAGTCATAATATCTAAACAAAATTGCTGAAAAGAGTGTAGTTTTAGCTTATAAAATTAGTGAGTTAAACAAATACATATGTATATTATTATGAATATATAGACTAGACTATAGACTAGACTATAGACTAGACTATAGACTAGACTATAGACTAGACTATAGACTAGACTATAGACTAGACTATAGACTAGACTATAGAATAGACTATAGACTAGACTATAGACTAGACTATAGACTAGACTATAGACTAGACTATAGACTAGACTATAGACTAGACTATAGACTAGACTATAGACTAGACTACAGACTAGACTACAGACTAGACTACAGACTAGACTATAGACTAGACTATAGACTAGACTATATACTAGACTATAGACTAGACTATAGACTAGACTATAGACTAGACTATAGAAGACTATAGACTAGACTATAGACTAGACTATAGACTAGACTATAGACTAGACTATAGACTAGACTATAGACTAGACTATAGACTAGACTATAGACTAGACTATAGACTAGACTATAGAGTAAACTATAGACTAGACTATAGACTATAGGCTAGACTTTAGACTAAACTATAAACTTGACTTTAGACTACAGTAGAGACTATATTATAGACTAGACTATAGCCTAGATATTTCAGACTATACTATATATTTAATACTTTTGTTATTAAAATTTTAAAATTTTTAAACTATAATGCTTCTTGTTATAAAGCACAGCTCAATTTCTACTTTTATTACTTTTTCTATATTTAATGTTTTCTTAGTTTTCACAATATTTAAATTGTATATGTGGGTAAATTTTCTAAATCGACTGCTTTCTCACTATATATGTATGTACATAAATCATAGTATGCATGTAGTTTTCTGTTTTTTTCTTTCTTTCGCTCCAGTATTAGTTAGTTGATGTTTAATGTGTGTGTGTGTGTATTTTCTCTTAATCCTGTAGTAAATTTTCACTGATTTAATAAAAATTTTGTTTGTTTTTTTTTTCTGTTTCATTTTCTTTTTCTTTCAAATACTTTTTTTTGTTTCAGGTAAGTTAACGCACAAGGAAATCAATAGTAAGTTTTCGCATAAAAACAAAACAACTACAAACAAGAAAATTATAAATAAATACACACATACATTTATATTTATTAGTAGAAGAGGAAGTAAAAGAAATTCCTTTTAATAAAAAGTCATAAATTATAAGAACTTAGTTTAATTTTTTTTCATTTTTTTCTCTACTTTTATGTTTTTTTTTTCTTGTTTTACTAAAATTGAAATCTAAACTTTTGTTGAAATTAGCATTTTAATGTATATTTACAGTTAACTTTGAAAGATTTCTTCTTCACTTGCTCTTTCTCTATTTCTATTGCTTTGTTTTAAATATGTTTACACATATGTCGTCTTCCTTTAATTTAAATAACACATTTCCTGTGGTATTTTTTACACAATTATTAGAAAGATTTACTCTCTGCTGCTCATTAGTAACAGTTGCTAAGTGTATATACGAAAAAAAAACGTAATTAAAAATTAAATATTCATTTATGTTTTGTATTTCTAAAGATTCCTTTTGATAAACAACAACCTCTAAATAATGTGAAATATTCATATAAGTTTGAGCGTGTTGTTCGTATGCTAAAGTTTCTTCTTGAGTGAAATTTAAATAAAATTGTTAAAATTCTTTTAATTTCTTTTTGGAACATAGACTAAAAGAAAATATGTTTAAAAACCACATGTTTGATCTTTGTTTAACATTAAGTATTTAAAGGCAACAGCTTTTTATGAGAAATAAATTTTCTTTATTTATTTTTACTTAACAAGAAACCATAAAACATTTAATTTCTTTTAAAACAAATGAGTTTTTCGCATTATGTGATAGAAGAAAAAAAAAATACATATAATCATGCATATGTCAACAGCAAATTTTAACACTTAAGGCATTTTGTTTAAACAAAATTGTTCATTTATATTAAAAGCAAAGAAAAAAGAGACACACAAATGTTTATATATTTAGATAAAAAGGGTTTAGTGTTTGGTTTTAACTTAAAATTGAAATTTATTTTGAAATAACCATTTTTTTACAAAACTTAATTAGTTGGTTTCCTTTAAATATATTTGTTATTTGTTTTAAATTAATTTACTAAACTAAAACACATACGCACCACAAACATTTTGTTTATTGACAATTGACTAAGGGCTTTTGTTATTTAATATTTATAAACTATTGTTAAATTGTAATTATATACAATCTTATAAGCAGCTTAAATAAAAATTATTTTTTTTTTAATTAAATTTCTAAGACAAGTTGCAGCCGTTTAGTTTTAGATTAGCAGATTTATACTATATTTAACTGAAACTAACTAACGGCTATAATTGTGTAGAAAATATGTAATTAAATTGTTAATTGTTTTACAAATACATGTTTTTAATTAATTGATTGAAATAAAAATTAAATGCAATTGGCAACAAGCTGTGCATCAAGTAATATAAATGTGTAATAAATGAAGTTTATTTTGATATCAAGTAGTTATTATACTAATTGGTCACTTTTTGATATTTAAGAAGAGTGTAGTAAAATATTCAAACTAAAAAATGTTGTACACTTCTTTCTCGGTTAACACGATAGATTCCTTGCATGAAAAACCGTATAAATAAACATGTAAAAATTTCTATATTTTTGGTTTTGTTATTAAAGGAACATTCATTTCTAATAGGGGAAAAAATTAATAAAAGAAAAGCTTCTCTTATATCCACAGCTTTAAAATAAACATTTTCTTAAATGTAAAGTTTTGAGAGTTATCTTTAAGCTTTTGATAAAACTTTCTTTATCATGAGCATTATTTCGTAAAAAAACTTTCAACTGAAATGTTCAACTCGTTGCAAATCGGGAATATTAAAAAAAAGCTTTTCGGATTGCAAAGCTGGCTTTATGTGATTAAAAAGAGCTTTTAAAAAATTTGTTTTTAAGAGTAAAACATAAAGCATTTTTTATTATGTAACTCAATATAGTTATTGCTCAGTTCTTTAAAAAAAGCTTTTTTAAACTAAGTTGAAAAAAGCTTAAACTTTTTAATTTCTCTGCAAATTTTCACACAAACTTAGTCGAAACGATCTTATATTGAGAATTTTTAAGAAACAAAGCTTTTCTAATATACAAAGCTTTTTTAAAAAATCTGTTAATTTGAGAGTAAGTTTTTATAGTAAAATAATTATCAACAAAATAAGGCTTTATTTATTAAAAGTAATTTAATTAAATAAAAACATCTCAAGCTTTCTTAAAGAAGTCAAAAATAAACATTTTAAAAAAGCTTTAAACGCTTTTAAATCATAAGTACAAAGTTTATTTTTATGTAAATCAATTTTATACGTATTTTTATCAAATTGAATTATTATTGTTGTCATAGAACAGGATAATGAGGCTGCTATTGTATATTGTTCCTTTAATAATCTCCCCCACTTAATTTCTCCTTGTATTTGCTGTTATTATTTGTGAATTGAAAATGTATGTAAGTAATAGATGATTTTCCATAGGCTTTTAGATAAATATAAACGAGATCAAACTAAAGCGTTAAATAGCTTATTTGCAATTGTTTAAAAATTATTGACAAATATAGAATAAACAAATTTTGACATTTTATACAACATTTTAAGAAAGCTTTCATCTAGGGTAAACAAGTATGAGAGAGTTTTAGTTGACTAAAAACAATAATTTAAAATTTTAGATTTTTTGTTTTCATTATAGCTTATAGGAAGGACGGACATTTTAAAAAAAATCAAGTTAGTCCTTTTCTTAAACTAACACTTTAATTTTATATATATACGTATAATTATAGATTTTATGCAAATTTGTTGTATTACAATACGTATGTGTATTTTAGTCAAACAATATTAAGGTTAAATATGATTATAAATTACATACATACAGTCAAAAACATGTATTCTCAATACATATAAACATATCTACATGCAAGTAATAATAACGATATTAACACGTCTACAGAGTATGACTATAAAACTCTTGTGTGTGTGTATTTGTAAGTGTAGGAATATTTGTATGTAAATGAAATTATGTCATATCTTATTGTTATGAAATTTATACAATCAGTTTATTGTATTGCTACACTTTTCACACCACCACCACCACCACCACCACCATCAACATCACCGTCAACTAAGAAAACTCACTAAAGCTATTTAAATGTAGGTTATAGAGTGTATGTATGTGTGTGTTTCCGATTTGTTTTTTGTACGTTTATGATTGCAAGTAGGTCTGTGTTAACAAGTCATTTTCTAAAGTTCTTATTTTTTCTTGTTGAATTTTTTCTTCTATTTTTCTATTTTATGTGAACGTTTAAGGATGTCAAGTATTTTTGTTTTGTTTTGCATTTTTTTTGTTTTGTAGAACATAAAATAAATAAATAAGTAAACGAAACCAAATCTTAAAACATTTTTGTTCTACATTGTTTGTCTAACATTATGTCTGTCTGTCTGTCGGTAACGCTTTTTTTCCAAGAGTTTGTTTTTCAAAAAGTACGTGAGATAACAAGGTTTATATTAAAAAGAATGTTTACCCGAAGAAAACAACATCTTAAGTTTTTCTTAAACATTCTTTTTGCTGTGTTTAACAGCAACACAAAGGCTCATTATTTATCCTTTCTTTTTCTTTGCTGTTTCTATATGTTTAGTAATAAAATTTAACATATTTTCTTTTGGGCTATAAAAAAAAAGGAAAAACTGTGTTAAAATATTGAAAATAAAATTTCTGATCGGTCTTAACAAAAAAAGTTTTAATTTAATAAACAATATAATTAAATGTTTATATTAAGCTGTTTTAAATTTTCAAATTGAATATTTTTATGATGTTTTTCTTTAACGTTATATTTTTATGTAGGCGTTTGTTTATGTTATGGGTAAAAATAACAGTAAAATATTTAAAAGATTCTGTATAAAATATGCAGCCTTGTTATGGCCTAAGGAATATCGATTACTGCTAATAGCACAAGTAATATTTAATGTCTTTATTTGTTGGCAGGACCTTATTATACTAAAGGTTAAATATCATAAATTTTTCATTTTTATTATTAACTTCATTTAAGAAAGATAATAAGCATTATGGTTTATATGTATGTTTCTTTATCAAACGGAGAATATTTATTTAATATCTTGTTTGTGGCTTAATCAATTTTAATTATACATAATTTGTTTTATTAAGTTTTTTTTTTTCTTGTTTAGTTTTTGTTATAGTTATTATAATAAATATAGTCAAACAACAACAAAAACTTAATTAAATGAATGTTAAAACATTTATTTATTAGTTAATTATAATAGTTTTGTCAAACTCACACCAACATAAACATATCAAGAGAGAATAAAAAAACCGTTAAACTATTGTAACAAGCATAAATTAATACAGGAAACACATAAACAGGAAAGGGAAAACATAAAAAAGCCAGAGTATTTACAAGTTATTTTAAAAAAAGAGAGAAAGAGAAAACTACAAGTTAGTAGTATTAATGAAAGAAAGAGTTTACATTGTTATAACCCTTAAACACAAAGTACTTTTATCAGTAGTTATTTGAAGCAACAAAACATGTATAAAAAATAAATAAATACAAACGTAAAGCTTCATAATTAATTACAATCCATTAATTAATTAATTTACGCCCTAACGGGGTTTTTTGAGTTGGCATCAACAACATCATCATCATCATGAATACTTATTATTGTTTTTATAATCATGCTCATCATTTATATATATTTTAATTTTTTTCTCTCTCCCACTCATCTTATTGTTCTGGGAGTTGAAAAAAATGCATTTATAACTGTTATATATAAATGTGTATGTAAGACACAAAACCACAAACATTTACACCTTTACACAAAAAACATATTTTATGTTTTTCTGTTTTTCTCTCAATATTTCACTTCTTTACTGAGTAAAGGATTGTTCTGTCTACTGCTGCTCATTTTAAACACACATTTGTTTAAGTTTTTGTGAATGGTAGAGAAAAAATATTAAAAGTTGTTTATTTAATAATTAATTATATCTCTGGTTTTTTGTTTTAAAATGCAAAACGTAAACGTAAAAAGATTAAAACTTAGCATAAAATAAAACATAAAATGTTTTAAATTATAACAAATAATTTATAAAGAATATTCCCAGTTCTGAGAAGTAATATATGACACCTTTTTATAGAAAGAAATGTGTTAAAATAAGATAAACTTAATTAAAAAAATAAAACCTTTTTAAGCTAAATAATATGCTGAAAGTAAATTAAAAAAAAATAATTACAATTTTTTTAAAAATATGTTTTAGAAAAACGACAAATATAAATGCTTGTTATATAATCTGAAGCAATTCCCATCTGAATCCAGCTAAGACTCTGGTAAAGGAAGTCACAAAAGACTTGATAAACGCCTGATCTTTGGATCTAATGTAACATATATCCTCTTTTCAAAAATAACTTATGATAACTTAAAATTGTCAAATTTTGTGGTTACATTCAAAATATTGTTAAAATATTTCTATTAAATTCCAATGGGCGTATAAGTTTTATTTGATTAATCATAATTCCCCATTACTCATACGTTTCCCTAAAAATACATAAATTTAAGCCTAAACAAATATTATGCCATTCAAACAACATAGACATTAACTACTTAAAACACAAGTTTGGTTTAGCAATTAGCCAGTTCGGTGAAGAAATGTCATAAATAAACTTACACAATAATTAATAATAACCCGACCAGAAAAGGTTTACTTATGTCTTATGGCAAAGTCTTAAAAGCCACAAATTACTAACAATAAAGGCCTTTGAAATAGCTCTCACACAACATTTCATATTCAGTGGTCAAACAGCTAGAAATTAATTGTGTTTTACTTAAAGGATTTTAGTGATTATTACCAGTCAATTATTGGTAACACTATTGTGTTTTCAATTTAGGCAATAAAAAGAAAATAATGAAATATTTATATATATTATTAACTAATTACTGCCATTTAAACATGTCATTAAAACTTTCTAAATATGAAAGCTTAATAAATAAAACAGTTATTATAAAACCATTAAATAATTATATTTTAACAAAGCTGTCAGTTTTCTTTAAATAAATTTAGCATTTCTTTTTTTGCAGTTTGTGCTTTTCTAAGTAGTCTTTTAAAATCTAGTAAATTTTCATATCATTTTTAGTAGAATTTTTTGCTTATATTTTGTTTATACAACCGACCTTTAAGGATTTGTAAGAGACTATTTTCAGTTTTTTTCTTTCTTTTTTCGAAAAAAATAAAAAAATAAAAGTTTATTTAATAGCTTTTTTGGTCTATGTCAACAGTTGTTTTTCTGTGACACAAATCTGCATAGCTGAAATGATGTGTTAAGCTTAAGCAGGAATGGAAGAGTACTATGTATAAGTAAATAAGTTTTTGTGTGAGTTGGAACTAACCTATCTTTTTAACAGTTCAAAATTCTTGATTTTTTTCTTGTTAAAAAAACATGCAAAATTACTCTATAAAAGAGAATAATTTAAATAAAGTCAAATAAAATAAATACAAAATCAATTTACTTTAAGCAAAGTAATTTTTGAAACAGCCTCTGAAGAGAATTCAGAGAATTCAGGTTAAAATTAATAAATAAATAAGAATATTTCTTATTTATTATATATTTTCTCTAAATATTTGCTTTAAAGAACAAACCATTACTGGCGTATACTTAATGTTTAATTCTTGTCAATTCTATATTAAGTATACGTACCGAAATTTACATTAATTGACAACACCTAAAAGTAGGCAATAATATATGATTTTATATATAACAGGTTACGTATACGTAATATTAAATTGTTTGCAAATAAATAACAAGTATACGTTTACTTGAAATAAAATCAATAAAATTAAGTCCTTTTAACCTTAAAAAGCCATATTAAGTACTGTTTAGAATTTGGCAAATTTTAAATATTTTACTTGTTAGTTCTTTAAATTTGTCTTAAAACTCTTCCCTTATGCTTTACTTCCCTTTAACCACAAACTTGAAACTTTACTCTATTAAATTTCTACAACTTATTTAAAATTTATTCTTGCCACAAAGTTAATTCTCACTAATACCATTGTCCAAATATAACTGGCTGTCAAAGTGATTATCAGCATTTCAGTAACTTAATTACTGGCTAAAGACTAAATTTCCATATAAATCAGGCTCATGAAAGAAGAAGGCTGACGCCTTCTATATACCATTTAACAAAAACACTTTTCATCTTTCAACTGTGCTATTTAATGTCTGATTTTGTAAACAACATCTTTTGTATTTTTTAGGTAAACATCTTGGTCCCACAAAACACGCGTATTAAATTGTTTTTAATTTGAATTTGTTACAAGAAACACACACACACAGCAAAAAAAGTATTAAATCAAAAAAGATTGTAATAAAGATATATATTTTTGAAACTTTCTTTGTAAGTTCGTTTTGCCTTTAACGAGTCTTTAACATTAATTTTCATTAACGCTAGCTTAACAGTTATTTTATGCCTATATTTAGTTGTTTAAAAGTGTAGGTTGGTTGGAGTGAATCTATTGTTTCAGCTGTCATGGTAATATTTGTTAAATTTGTGTTGACATTTTTGTGTTAAACACAAAGAAAGCAAATAACCATTTAATTGAAAATTTTGTATAAACTTAAATTTATTTATAACAAATAATTAAAATAATCCTACTTTTATTAGAGCTATAAAAGAAATTAAACATACAATTGAAAGACAAACAATTAAGTTTCTACAACAAAAGCCCTAACAAAATAATAAATAAAGAAAAGTGTCAGTAATATTAACATATAATAAAATAAAAAAAACCTTTTCTAATTTATAATAGAATTAAATTTCTCAGAAAGAATTTAGTTTACATTTTGTTTAAAATTTCCTTAAAGCCTTTAATGGAGGTTTACAAATAGATTTTCTTGTTATTTTTGGCTTTAACAATATATTTGCCTATTACTTTTTTTTACCACATTACGTTTGTTCTTTTTTTTTTCTTAAATAAATCCTTTATATATTTTATGAACATTTCCTGTGTTCTTTTATTTCCATTTCCGTTAGCTACTATCCAACAAACAAAAAAATTCCAATAATTTTAATGAAATTTTTCTTCTTTATTTGTGTTGATAATTCATGAGTGTATACAAGGATAAGACATTCTGGTATGATAAAAAAAACATTCTAATACATCTTTTAGGGCAGCAGCAAATACTCGTACATTATGTTAAGTTTTTTATCTAATATCTCGTAAATAAAATCTCAGTCGATTGCTTTTAATGTTCATGTGTGTGTGTAAGCTGCTGCTCAAAAGACGGGGTACGTTTGAAAAGTTTTTGCTAGGAAATGATTAATATTGAGATATTAATACACATTTTTAAAACAAAAGTTTGTATTATAAATGCAAAAAAATACTTTTTGGGTTAACATTCATTTTTATTGAATTTAGTTTGAAATTAAAGAAAATGTAGAAAACATCATTTAAAAAAGGGTTTTTTATTTTTTGCAAGAGTTACATCTAAGCTTTACTTAAAAGTACTTTTTCATAGAATTTTCCTTAAAATTAATCTGTTCCATAAAAAAAGTAAAGATTTTCGAATTTTATGTTTAAAAACTAAAAACTAAAAACTGAACAGTTCACCCACTACATATTCAGTCAAGGGAAACAAAAGGAAATACTGCGTTTGATCTTGATTCCAGCAACGAATTACTAAAACCTATTAACTACAAGGAAGAATAAATGATTATCTGGGCATTAGTGGCAGTGTGTGTGTGCCGGCATGTGATATTAACAAAATATTCAAAAAAAAAATTTTTCTTAGACGATTGAAAACTGAAAAGCACGTAACTTTTCTACTTCAATGGTCTGCAGTTTTCTACTGTTTTTCAAAATTAAAGCAACCATTTTTTTGCTGTTGTTGGTAAAGGGAATTAAACTTAACTGAATTGATGTGTTGCAAAGAAGCTGTAGGAAAATGAACTTTGAAATTGATGGTTGTTGTTGGTTGTATGTACATGGCAGGTGTCTAAGAATGAACACAAACATAATCACTGGTTGACAGGAAAGGGGAAAGGGGAAAGGGGAAGAAAGGAATGTGTGTTGAGGTTTGCTAAAAGCCGATAAAAAATATAAAATTAAATTGTTTTGTGAAGCCTTAACACTTTTTTTTTTGCTCTTTTACACATTTAACACTTTACACCCAAGGTGTTTTTCTTTTATACTTTTCATGTAATAAACATGGTTGACTTTGATACTTTATTATAAATATTTTCTTTTTAATATGTTGTTGGGATTTTTTTTTTACAATTTGGTTGTCCTTAAGACAATGTAGGAGTTGCTAAAGTGGTATGAAGTTTCATTTCTTTCTTTGTTTGTTTCATGCAAATTTAATGATCTGTAGAGCTGTTGCAAGCAACATTTTGTATAAAATTTTTCCACATTTTTTTTCTGTACATTATTGCAACATAGTGTTTGTTGTTTTATATATGGCATACTCTCTTCATGCTAACAATAAGTAATTTAAATGTAATGAAGGTTTTTCTTTTATACTTTTGTTTTGTTTATTTTGTTTTCCCTCTCCTTTCATCTTTTCCAACTACTTGGCACTTTGTTGATTCAGGGTTTTTAAGCTGGTTTAAGGTAATGACTTGCATCATCAACATTTGACTGAAACAGCTGCAACAATTTATATTTTAATGTGGATTTATTTTGTTGCAAATATACATTACTGTATTAAATTCTTACTCTTACTCTTTCTCTGTAGCTACCTATCTCTTTCATTATATTTATTAGTGTTTTCATTTATTATTTGTTTTTTTAAGGGAGCTCTAAGAGAGCAATCACCTTATATGTATTAGCTTAAATTAAAATTAAAAACAAAAACTGTTGCAGCAGGTTAGGGAGTTACTAATTACTAACCAAACGTTTGTAGTTGCTACATTGTAATCTTTATTTTATTTATATATTAGAAATGAAACTCATTAACCATTAAACTTGCTACGTTTATGCATTGATTTAATTAGTAAAAAAAAGTTTTTCCTTTTAACTAAAATTAGTTAGTAAGTGGAGAAAATCCTGAGGTTGTGTTGTCGTTTTAGGAAATTCAATCAGTCTAAGCTGGTTTATTTAAAGGTAATTTACCTTATTTGTCTGTATATATAAAAGTTTGAGTTTACTACAGTTTCTATTTAACAGACTCAAAGTCGTATGCTGTATACAGTTGAGCAGTGTTGCATACAAATTTAATTTCCGTTATCAATTGGCCTTAGTATTTCCGTTTAATATATATTTTCTTTTTTTTTTTTGTATAAACAACAACATGCTACTCTTATCTCTGGTTTTAAAACTAATAAAGTTTATATTAGCGTTTCCAGTATTTCTGTTGTGTATTTAATAAATTTTGAAAAATAAAAAAATTTTATTAATTTTTTTATTAATTTTAAAATTTTAGGTCTTTCTAAACGTCCCATGGGTCCACCGCATCGTAAAAGTAGTTTACCAAAGCATCAGGAGGTTAAGAAACGTTTTTTGGAAATTTGCGATACCAACTTTTCGGAAGAGGTGCGTCATGCTTTACGTTTTCCCGCCTTCGATTCCTATGACTGGGGTGATGCTGATATCATACATCTAATGCAAACTATGTTTATCGAATTAGGTTTTATAGAGAAATTTAATCTACCCATCGATACTTTGCGTGAATGGCTGTACGAGGTGTACAAACACTACAATGAGGTGCCGTTTCACAATTTTCGTCATTGTTTTTGTGTGGCGCAAATGGTAAGTTGTAAGCTTTAATCATTATTTAAATTAAATGTAAATTTACAAAAAAGTAACCTTAGCTGTATGGATGCTTATATTTCCTGTTTTCTAATGAATAAAGTAAAACCTTTCAATTTTACTTATAAAATTGAAATTTAGTTAATAAGGAAGTACACACACACACACACACTCTAATTATTTATATTGATTTTTTACATAAAAGCAACCTGACAGCTAATGGAAAATTAAAATATAAAAGAGAATACAAGTTTAAACAAGAAACCTAAATTAAATAGCTAACCTGAAAGGTAAAGTTGTTACTTTATACAAATTTCCTAAGATTTGAGTTTAATGTTAAATAATGTTTAGTTATTTAGTATGTACGTATATATGTAAGTATATCTGTTAATTCAATAGACAAAAACCACAAAATCTCTTAGCCCAGTTTGTTCGTGGGTGCTTTAGGTTAATATCACCATCATCATCATCATCATCGTCATCATCAAATTCGAACAATTACATTTCTGGGTATATGCTAAGCCTCTGTGTCATTGGCTCATATTTCAATGAGGCAATGCTATTGGTATTGATGGGTTCGTTTGGTTTTGCTTCGATTCAGTTTGGTTTGATTGACTGGTTGCTGTATTTAACATGTTTTTGGCTTCCGGCTTATTTGTCAAAAATGTTCATTAATATGATGACAATTTTTCGTGTATATGTACAGTTTGTACTTTCTTACCTTTGAATACAAATGTTGTATATATTACATGAAAGGTATACATAAAATATAAAGTTCGTTTAAAGGTTTTATTATTAAAAAAAAATGAGTTTAAAAAATCTAAAACAAACCTATAACTACTTCAATTTTTATTAAAAGTTCAATAAAAATTTAATTTTTCTCCAAAAAAATCAGTTGTTTACATGAGGTCAGTTATGTAAACTATTATAAAATAAATTTATAAAAACATAAGTTTTTTTCAAAATTTACTTAACTGTTTACATAATGTCAACTATATAAACATAAGTTTTGTTAACATTTCTCTAACATTTTTTTTAAGATTTTACTCTTAAAGCCCTAAATTTCAATTGTTTTTACATTGTTTACACCATGTCAACAATGTAAAATGAAGTAAATTATATTAATTTGTAAAGAATAGTTGAAATTACAAAAAACTAATAAATGCAATTGTTTACATTATGTCAATAATGTAAAATAAAGTAAAAATTACATAAAAATTACAAAATTCAGAAAAAAAAAATCTTAAAAAATATTAATTCAATTATTTACACACTGTAAATAAAAAATGTAACAATGTAAAAAAACTGCCATAAAATTTCAAAGTTATAAAACAAATAAAATGTTTTAACCAAAAAAATTTTTTTGATTTTGTTTACATTACGTCAACAATGTAAGAATACGTAAGAAAATATTTTATTTTAAAACGACACATTTTTATTTTTTTAATATTAACTTTTTAAACTCCATTAATTTCAATGTTTACATTTTGTAAAAAATGTAAAATATACTAAAAGTATTAGAATTTAGACAACATTTTAGTAAAATAGGCCTTTAAAAATAATTCATTCAATTGTTTACACTATGTCAACAATGCAACTGTATAGACAACTAATATATATTAAAGAAATAAATACTCTATAATAAGATTTAAAAATTTTAACCTTACAGCAATGAAATACCTCATGTAAACTTTGTAATAAATTATAAAAATTAGTAAAATCTTTTAGAAAATTTAAGACAAATTACCTAAAATCTTACTTTTAAATTGATCTATTTGAGAATCATTCTTTTTAAATTTTTGTCATTAAAAAAAATTTACATACACAAATGCATTTGTACATGCACTTGATGTACACCAAATTTAGCACAAGTATTTTTTGTTCTATATATATTTTTTTCATACATTTAAATAAAAAGATAAAAATGTTTATGTCGTCGTCAACGACATCATCATCATAATTTTTAGCCACTACAACGACATCATAATCATCTTTTTAAGAAAAATACAAAAAGAAAAAAAAAGATAATAATAATAAAACTGAAAGAAAGTACTGGCAGGCCCCAAAGACTTAAGTATCCTTTTAGCATATTCGACCTAGTTATGAGAAGAAAACTGGCTTAATAATGTGTGTAAATATAAACTGGATACGAGTGGTGTCTCTGAATGAATGTATGAATTTACAAATAAATACATGATGGTTAAAGCAACTTAAGTGCAAAAAATGTTTTTATAAAAAAACACTGAAAGAAATTATCATATTAGTATACATAAAATAATAAGCTCAACAAGGATTTTTTATATTATTAAAAAAAAATAATTATTAAAAAAAACTTTAATTTAGTTTTTGTTTTAATTTTTTATTATGCTACTTTTTCTTTAAGTGTTATATGTTTTATAAATTTTAGTATATTATTATGTGGATTTTGTGTCATTTTATAATGATGCATTGACAGTGTTTTTATTTAGAAAACAAGTAAATGAACTGTCATCAGTTAAGGCAGATTTTCTGTTGATGTTGTAAAGGACACATTGATATAAAGAAAGGTGGAGAAAATATATAACTTGCAAAAAAGTATAAGAAAAATATTAAATAGACTGTCATTTATTAGTTAAACGAACTGTGATAAGATAAACTTTTACAAGTTGAGAACAACTATCAAACTCCCTCAAAGTCAACGCTGTCAAAAATTTAAATATGTTTTTAAATTCTACTTTTCCTAACACAATTATTTCTTTAGCCATAAAACCATATCATTTAGATTGCCTTTTACCCAACAACAATTATGTTCTTTTCTCCTCTACATTTACTATTCATAATCCTTTTTTTTAAATTGAGCTTTTCAAGTTATAGTCCTGACAGCACTTAATGTGAATCACTAAACGATAAACACATTATGTTGCCAATTCAATTATATTAAAATAATCTATCGATTATAGATTGTACTAGTACAACTAAAATTTGCCTTAAAATATTTTAAGCAAAAGGCATACCAATACACTCACTTTGCACAAAAAAAGGCTTAATAAATAAAATTAAAATTGCAGGACCATAAAGTCATGTTTGCAACCAAGACCAGTATATGGCCAAGAGTCATCAATTGTATACAACACTGAGCATTCTGTGTGCTGAGGATGTTGGATATGAAAACTATAACAATGTGGAAAAAATATTTTACATTAAATGCTACAGGACATCATCATGCATATTTTGTATGTATTTGCTTATGTGTTTGTTTACTCATATAACGGTTGTTTTAGTAATAGTGTCTCTCTCATAGTCATTTTTTTCGCTGTATCTACTTACTAGATTTAAGGATTTAAGGCAAACTACTAAACCACAATTCGTGGCCAAACCATCGAATGAATGCACATTTACAGTTTCATATAAAAAAAGGCCAACAAAAATACACAAACGTTGTACTAGTTTTAAATAGATGTTTGCAACACGTTTACATTAGCCTCGGTTATTAATGCTTGTGTGTTTGTGTTTGTTGTTGTTAATGCTAATTTTCCATCTGCATGCAAATAGGCTAAAAGGGAACAGATTTATGCTTAAGTCAAACAATAATAGGAAAATCAACAAGCACGACCAACAGAGTAAAAACGTATACATTGAAAAAGTAAATTTAAATAAAATTTGTTACCCCCTGTAGGAGTGCAGGTAAAACAGTAACAGATAGACGTTTCTACAAAATGGCAGATGTTATAAGTTACAAGGGCAACAAAATTCATTTTCGTACAAGGTTTCATAATTTAGAAAATTTTTAAAAAAATGCATATGATTTTATATGGATTTTAAGAAATTTAATAAAAAAATATTTCTAAAAAAATATCCAAACAAATCTTACATTCTTTACAATGTTTACACGATGTCAACAGCAGAAAAAACTATTTTATTTAAATATATTTTATGAGATTAAAACTTAAAAATTATGATTTCTGCAAAAATTGAAGCAAAAGTTAAATTTTTTACATTATTTACATGATGTCAACAATGTAAACAATTAAAAAATCTATTCTTTTTCTTATAAATTTTAAGAATTTATCTAAAATACAATTGTTTACATAATGTCTACAAAGCTATGGTGTAAATATTGTTTACATGATGTCAACAATAAGTAATAATTACATATTAACACAAATTTGAAAAAGTTTAAAAAATATTTACATAATGTCAAAAAATTAAACGATTCAGAAAATAGTGTTCTTGACTGCATTTTATTAAATTATTAAACATTTTATCTTTAAAAAAAAACAATGTATAATTTTGAAAAATTCAAAATTTGTTTAGAAAAAATATTGTTGAAATTAACTATGAAATTTTTTTTATTTTACCTTTTTTACACAATTTTTACATAATGTGAACAATGTAAATAAATAAAATTAAATACTGCAAAATACTGGTTAGATTCAAAAGAATTTAATAAAAAATTATTTTTGACAATTATTTACATTATGTCAACAATGTAAATAAATGACAAATAATGTCAAAAATCGTTAAAAGAAAACGAATTCCTAGCATAACTAAGCTCTATAGAAAATTCTACACTCTTAATACTGTTTACCTCATGTCAACAAGGTATATTTTTACATAAAGCAAACAAGTACTAAAAAACTTCAGTTGTAGAAAACGTGAATGAGTTTTTTTTTCAAAAACTTGTTATTATAAATGTGGTCGTTTTATCAACTTAATTCTTACTTTATCTCTATTTTGAAACATTTATAATAATTTTCTTTTCTTTGTTAAACAATTGATGCATATAATTAAAAAAATTACAATTTATATTTAAAAAAGAAAACTTATTATTTCACATCGGTGCTAAAACAACATAACTTTAAATTGTTAAACTTAAACTCTAGAGACATTATGTTCATCGTATTATTGCCGCTAACTTTTTAGATAAATATATATTTAGTTATAAAACTAACTAAGAAAGTACTAAAGAAACTCATGTTTGTAATATCCTGTCATTTTACTCTCCATATTCAATGCAAAAATACACATTGCAATGATGGCTTCTGTTACCATAGTGAGAAATTCTTTTTGTTAAGAAGAAAAAAAAAACGAAAACAAAAACAAAAAGAAAAAGAAAAAAATTGCATTGCGAAAAAAAGAAAAAAACTTTAGCAAATCAAAAGAAATCAAGTTGTAGTAAATTGTTGACAGTTAAAAAAAAACTTTCATCAATAAAATAGCAAAAAAAAAAAAAAATAAAAAAATAACAAGAAAACGTTTTCTCCACAGACTTTTAACAAGCTTAAGTTACGTTTCAATTTCTGTAGAAATCCTTCAAATTATTCTTGATCGAATTTCGCTTTTTTTATTTCTTCTCTCATTCTTCTTTTTCAAAATTTATTTTTCGTATCATATTGATGGAAGTTAACAACAAAAAAGAAAATATCGCAAAAATATTTTTCTTATAAAGTTTTTGTGCAAATACAGAATTATTGTATGTATGTGTTTGATTAGGTCTGTCTGTGTTGGTAAGTTTACGATTGTGTGTTTTAGGGCAGTTTTATTAGGGAAAGTGTGAGTAAATTTTGTTTTAAATTTTTGAGAAATCTTTTGTTTAAAAAAATTAAAAACATACAATAGTTTACACAATGTCAACAATGTAAATTACTAGTAATATGTAAAAACAAATTATCTGTTTGTTTGAAATGTTAACATTTTTAAATAAAAAAGGATTTTCCGAATTCTTTACATTTTTTGTCAACAATTAAATTTAATAAGAAAACTATTTACTAATTGTTTACATAAAGTTAAAAAGTTTTTATAAGTAAAAAACAATGCAATAACTTAAAAAGTTCAATTTATTCATTTGTTTACACAATGTCAACAATGTAAAAAATACTTTAAAGTGACCATTTTTATATCAAAAACAGTTAAATTTCATAAGAAAAACAATTTATTTAATTGTTTACATAATGTCAACAAAGTAAAATTAAAATTTAAAGATGCTTTTAAAAATGAATAAAAGTTTTGATTTGTTTACATTTTGTCAACAATGTAAACTTTTAAAAATAACTAAGTTAATGTTTAAAAAAGTTGGATTTTGAAAAATTTTACGTAAAATGTAAAAATTTACATAATGTCAACAATGTAAACAATAGCTGTAACTAGTATTTTTCTTATTTTTTTTAAGAAAACTGCTAACCAAAAAAGTAACTCTAGAACGATAAAAATTTTAAAAAACAAAACTTGTATTTCTTTATTTATAACAATTTATCAAAGGTTTATAGAACAAATTTAATATGAAAATTTGTTTTAAGATTTAAAATCTTAATATTTTCAATAAAATTTTCCAATATTCTTAGAATTTTTTTTTATCAATTTTATTGCTTACAAATTTAAAACAAATAAAAAGAGAAAAAACATTAACATAAACAACATACAACAAACCAAATAAAGTTAAGGGAAAAAACGAATAAAAAACAAACAAACTTTGACAATTTTTTGCCGTTTTGTTTATCAAAAGGATTTTGTACTAGTAATAATTTTTAATACTTTTTTTCTGGGCAAAACAAAATACATACCCAAAACAAAAAATGTATTGAATGGCAAGAAAGAGTGTTAGGAAAAATAAACAAAACCCCTTAAAAAACAACAGCTGGTATTTTATATTCTTAGCGATTTAAAA
The DNA here is from genome assembly GCF_022045245.1 of Lucilia cuprina. NCBI lineage: Eukaryota > Metazoa > Arthropoda > Insecta > Diptera > Calliphoridae > Lucilia > Lucilia cuprina. Next base: position 678,317 of record NC_060951.1, on the reverse strand, counting down.
ATAAAGTTCTGTTGTTCACATAAATATTTTAGTTACACAAAATAAATTGAATTTGAAATTTTTTACTTTTTTTCTTTTTCAGTTTTTTAACTTAATCATTTATACTTAAGTTACATGAATATATATGTTGTTCTTTCATTTCTTTCTTTTGCAGATGTATGGCATAACACGTCAGGCCAATTTATTACAACGTTTGGGTGATTTGGAGTGTCTAATTTTGTTGGTATCCTGTATTTGTCATGATCTCGATCATCCTGGTTACAACAATATTTATCAAATAAATGCTCGTACAGAATTGGCTTTACGGTAAGGATGGATGACATGTAGAATATACATAAACATATGTATGTAAATGTGTGTAAGTGAAACATACTCTAATGAGAGCGTTAGGACTGAAAAAAGGGACAAGTATCTTCCAGCCTTTATACTATACTGCCAATCAAATATGACTGAGTATATGTCCATTAGTTATCACTTTAAATTCCCAATAAGTGTATGGAAAATCATTTTAATTATCAATGTTTGTTAAGCTAACTATACTCATGTGTATTGCTGTATCTGTTAGATACTTTATAATACAGTTTGTCTGTTTGAGTTCGAGTTTATGTCCATGATTTGGGGGAAAAGTTTATGTGAGAAAGTTGAAAATGACACAAGTACACATTGTCTTTATATGACTTAAAGCATTGCAAATTGAAATGTTTTGTCATTTTTGGTTGCCGCCATACATACATACAAATTTTTAAGTGTATATCCTTGTATGTAAACATGCTCTTCCTCTTGTTTAGATTTATTTTATACTGATTGATGGATGTGTATTCGTTTTACAGTTATCGATTGACAGTAAATGTATTGATTTTTTTCATGTTGTGTTTATATTAAAAATAACAGGTTTTTGGTTTATTTTGCAACAAATTACAATAGAGATCTACACAAGAGCGAAATCTATAGATAAATTGTCTTTGGTATCAAATATCGTTTAATCAATAGCCTAAAATCTATAGTCTAGTCTGTAATCTAGACAATAGTCTATTCTAATGTCTTTATAGTCAAATCAATAGTCTAGTCTATAGTCTAGTCTATAGTCTATTCTATAGTCTAGTCTATAGTCTAGTCTATAGGCTAGTCTATAGTCTAGTTTATAGTCTAGACTAGGACCTAGTAGATAGTCTAGTCTATAGTCTAGTATATAGTCTAGTCTAAAGTCTAGTCTATAGTCTAGTCTATAGTCTAGTCTAGTCTATAGTCTAGTCTAGTCTATAGTCTAGTCTATAGTCTAGTCTATAGTCTAGTCTATAGTCTAGTCTATAGTCTAGTCTATAGTCTAGTCTATAGTCTAGTCTATAGTCTAGTCTATAGTCTAGTCTATAGTCTAGTCTATAGTCTAGTCTATAGTCTAGTCTATAGTCTAGTCTATAGTATAGTCTATAGTCTAGTCTATAGTCTAGTTTATAGTCTAGTTTATAGTCGAGACTAGGACCTAGTAGATAGTCTAGTCTATAGTCTAGTAGATAGTGTTGTTTGTAGTCTATACTAAATTCTCTAGTTTATAGTCTAGCCCATAATCCTGCCTTTAGTCTTCCCTATAGTCTAGCCAATAGTCGATTAAGTAGTTAAGGCGTAAGTGGTAAATAATGATCAATAGGGTGAGGAAGAGAGCTTTACATTTGTTCATCTTTTGACGTAATAATCTCTTTAACATGATAAGTTTTCTAAGAAATTTTTTAACAGAATTCAAAAGAAACCATAAAAAATTACATTATATTACTTAACGTATCTCTACTGACTGCAAAATAAATGTTTATTGTCAGTGCATTTTCTATATACATATATGTCACTACAATACCTATATTAAAAGCATTTTTTTTCAACAAAACATATTTTCACTTATACACATTTATAAATCATTTTTTTACAAATAAAAAGATTAACTTTATTTAACTTAACTTTATTTAACTTAACATTTTTCAATATAGATTTTCTTCTTCTAATATATATATAATATATTTTATCTTTATTCTAGCTATAACGACATATCGCCTTTAGAAAATCATCATTGCTCGATAGCATTTCGTTTATTGGAACATCCAGACTGTAATATTTTTAGAAACTTTAGTAGAGAAGCATTCAAGTAAGTTAAACACAACATTCTATGAAAAAAAAATACATTAAATTTAAAAAAAGACTTAGAAGGAAAAGAATTACATTTATTTTATGGTTTATTTTACTGAACAAGAAAAATATTTGTATGCATTCTGTTGTTCATCTCAATTTTCAACAAGGAAAACTTTTCTACTAGAGTTTTGTGAAAAAAATATATATAAAAAAAACACACACACACACATAATGTCTAAGTGGTACTCGTATAAAATCAAGCAACTAAAAGTTTATTACTTTTTTGCACAGCAAAAAAGGTTACCAGGTTTTTAAATTTTATAAAATTTATTAATTTATAAAATTGTTTTAGTTTTAATTTATAAATATTGTATTAATTTACTAAAAAAAACTATTTAGTTCTTTTTTATTAAATCCTTTAAAGTTTTAAAAAAAGTTTTAATTTTTCCTCTGGCCTCCCTTATTTCTTTTTTCCTTAAGGGTAGCAGAGTGTGTAAATTTAAAGTGTATAAAATTTATAATATTTATAATTCTATATATACATATGTATATATGTTTATTAAATGCAATAAAACTCATAAATAATTATTACACATAGCAACTTAACTTTATACAAAAAACACCAGTAGCAATAACTATTATTAATTTTTTAAAAATATTATTTGAATGTAAAATACTTTTATTATTTCTCTCTAATTTCTACTTACACTTAAATAAATTTAATCATTTATTTATACAGAGTTAATTCACAAAATTTTTTTGAATTGTAGCATACTTTTAGGTTTTGTTGGAAAATTTGTAATTTGATATTAATTATAGTAATAATTTCTAATTATGAAGAAATTTAGGTACAATGAGAGTTCTAGTTCAGTTCTTGTTCAGTTCTAGTTCAGTTCTAGTTCAGTTCTAGTTCAGTTCTAGTTCAGTTCTAGTTCAGTTCTAGTTCAGTTCTAGTTCAGTTCTAGTTCAGTTCTAGTTCAGTTCTAGTTCAGTTCTAGTTCAGTTCTAGTTCAGTTCTAGTTCAGTTCTATTTCAGTTCTAGTTCAGTTCTAGTTCAGTTCTAGTTCAGTTCTAGTTCAGTTCTACTTCAGCTATTGTTAAGGGTTTTATATATTTCAAAGTATAGTTTTAGTAGCTACTATAGAAATTATATGTAAAGTAGTTTATACTTTACATATAATAACGGTGCCTAGTTCAGTTATTGTTAGAGATTTTATATATTTAAAAGTATAGTTTTAGGAGCTACTTTAGAAATTATATGTAAAGTATAAGCTACGGTACCTCCGGTTGTTAAGTAAGTGGTCTTCTAGTCTGTTAACCTGGAGTTCATGAGTTCGATTCCCACGAGGGATTCTATAAGATAACTAAGTAAAGAAAGAGATGGTCGTGATATTTATATAAGCAATTTTTATACCAATGTTTTTTTTTGAGTATTAAACCTCTTCAAATTATTTATTTACTCCCTTATTCACAAACAACATTATTATTTTATAAACGGTTTATAAAATAGATTTTGTATGGAAATTTTGTTTTATAAATCTTTTATAAAATAAAAATTTTGTTTGTGAATAAGGAGTTTAAAATATATGATAAACCTTAATTAGTTTAGTTTCTTCAAGCCTACAACATTTTAAATGTAACTTTTTCTCACCTTTAACTGAATTCTATTTCCATTTAATTCTAAATTTTAATAAATTATATATTTTCTTCATGTTTTGAAAACATTTATACATATTTGTCTAGAATTTTAGTTAAATGTTATCAAGAAATAAAATAAATTGAATTTTCGACAATTTAATAAACTTAACAGACATAAGGGTCTGAGTAGAAAAAAACCCATCAAACATGAAATAATCTAATAACAGAGAATTCACAGATTTAATATTTAAAAGAAAATTTAATTAGAAAATTCTGATAAAAAATTTTAAAGTTGTTACTATAGAGAAAGTATGTTTGATTCTCATAGGACTGTTTCACCACAATGGACTTAGGAGCTTGGAAAAAGATTGCTTCACAGAAAGTTTTAGTTTTCAAAGCAATCTTTAGGTATAGCTACAGTTTTATACTTTTAAATTAAAACCTAATGTTTGTTGGGTTTACCTTAACAACTGCACACATGTTTTCACATAAATTTCTACACACTTATGTTTATGTAGTTTAGTTATTTACGTTTATAATCGAAAATAAAATCCAAATAATTAATATTAAAGTAATTGTAGAAAACAGAATTTGTTTATGACAATTTCTAAATGATGGTTTCAGGCTAAACACATATTCTTTTGGTCTAATAAATATGTGTGTTTTTTGCATACTTATACAATATAACCTCAATGCTTTGCAATAAACACTTGCAAAATTTACAATTTAAATGTCAGAATAGGAGTTTTGTTACCGAAAATTACTACAAGTGCCACTTATATTATTTATTACTTGTCTTATATTAAGTTCATTAATTTTATGTTTAAATATGGCAAATTGTGGTTTTTGGTTTTGAAATTTTTGAATATTTTTATATTTTAAGATAGAGATAAAGTAATGAACTAGTAAGAATAAATAAGAAATATCTAAATAAAAGCCCCTAAAAATATGTTTTAATTTTCTTTAGAAATTACTTAAGAAGCTATGAATTCCCTTATAAATTTTATTTTTATCTTGTTATAAAAATATTTCTTGTCTTATTTCTCTTTTATTTTTGCGTAGTTAAGCCATCAACACTATCTATTTTATTATCATTTCAAACAGACAGACAGACAGAAAGACAAACAAGCAGATAGTCAGAGAGACAAACATGCAAACTATAAGAGAACCAGTTATTTGTAAAAGTAATTTAATCTTTTTAATTGAAAGTGTTTTTTATTTAATTTATAAGTGTGTGCGTGCATCAGAAAGGGAAAAAGAAAAGTAAATGCATGTATGGGTGGGTGTAAATGTTGCTGACTTTATTTAGTATGATTACAATGTGTCGGGTATCTTGTACATCATCTTATGTTTGCCTCATATTTTTGTTCCCTTTCTCTCTCTCTCTTTCTAAAAAAAAAACTATTTGCCAAGTGCAAATCCTTAAGGAACTGACTGCCATTGCATGATGACTTAAACAGCATCGAGTAACGTTTTTTTTTTCTTTTGGTTTGGTTTTGTTGTAAACCATCAAGCGATTGCGTTGAAAATTCAGTTTAAAAAAGTTTATTTTTTTGCAAACAATATAAAGAGGAAAATTGCTTGATTTGTGGGAGGAGGGGGAGAAAAATATAAATAAAAACATTTCAAAATATTTCAATTTCTTTTATGACAGTTTATGTCTCTTTTTGTGCTTATTTATTCTCAAGTGAGTTTATTTCTTTAGCTTTGGGTTTGAGGCTCGTGGGTTTTATGTTTACAAAAAAATGCTACTAGTATAATGTTGTTATTGTTGTTGTTTTTAAAGTAAAACAAAAATTACTTTAATTAAAACTCATTAATCTTAATAATGTACAAACTTTTTTATTTAATTCTTTTTTTTCAGCATTAACATTATATTAACATAATTAATTAGTAAAGCTAAAACATTTTTTCAACTTTTAACCCTTAACCAGTATTTTAAATTTAAAACTAATATTAGAGAAGTTTTTATTATATTTTGTTAATGACAAAAGAACACTAACAATATTTTATCAAGCACTACATTAACATGGACAATTTTGTTCCCTACGTACCGGCTAAGGGTTAAATAAATCACATATATAAAAAGGATTATTATCACTACCATATTCTGCACTTTTCCTCAGGATGCATATTATTCCCCGGACGACATTTATAAACATCAGCAAATTCCATAAAGTTGCCCAAAACATTATTAACTCTCTCCCGATGACTGGCATGTAAATGTATTTGTGTGCTATCACTACTGCTATTGCCACACCAAGTTTGAGCGTAGCTAAGGAAAAACAACTTCAAATCTTCCTGACCGAAAGACTCATCCATTTCACTTTCTAAAAACGTTTCCAAAGCTAAACGTAAACCCTCAGAATCTGCTATATTTTCATTGATTGTAACATGACCATTATCATAACGTTCATTAAGATAACAGTTGGATCTAACGCCAAACTTAATGATGGCCTTAACGCCCCAAGCATTGGCCACATTGCCCAATTTGTCATAATTCAAGCCATCATAGTCAAAACCATGCAGTATCTCATGAGCCAATATATAGGCCAAACCACCATAGATTTTGGCTGGTTTTAAACACTGGTTATATAAAGGTGTCTGCAAGATACCCAAAGGTATTTCAATGGCATTCTTCTTTAAGCGATAATAGGCATTAACATCCAAAGGTCCATAGGATTGGTATCTATACAAAGAAGTTAAAGAATGTTTTGTTTCCAGTTTTATGGAACTTGCCTCCTTTACCATATGTGGTATGGTTTTGTTAAGCTGTTGCGTGGTCTTCCATTTAGATAAATTTATTAAATTAACATCATAGTTATCTCCCATTACAAATTGCTCACTCGTGCTTAATTCCAACGTGGGTAAGAGTAATTTCATGGCTCTCAATTTCTCTCTGCTCAAGATCTTGGTGGCTGGATCTCTTTCAAATACCACTGAACTATTTAAAAGCTTTTCAAATTGCTGCTTAAGATTATCAAAGATTTTGTTTAAATGCTGCTCGGTTTGCTGCAAAAATTCTTCAGCATTACCATGACGCAGTTGCAGAAACAAATGAGACAATTCCGAAGGCATGAAATCATTTAGTTGCATTAGACATTCCTCTTTTTGCTTGATAAAACTATACTCTTCATGCAGATTAACTTGAAAATTGGCCAGGAATTGCACCAAAAAGTATTTGGCTATAATCTCAGCACTAGATTTTGTAAGGAAATGAGACAAATGTCTTAAATACTGCTTATCAGCCACTATTAGTAGAGAGTCTTGATAGTTAGCAGGTAGTTTAAAATTCTGCATTAAAGTATTGAAGTATTTCAAAAGATCTATATCAGGTATTTCAGCAGCCAAAGAAGTTAAAGATTGAGGCTCTTTTAAAACCACCGAACGTTCATTATTGACCAAATCCATCAGCGATTTTTCAAATTCTATAATTTCCTCAGCAATTTGATTGGCTTTTCTTACACGAACACCTAAATCCATCATTAATAGTTTTATATAACGCTTGTAAAGAAATTCTGATTCCTCATCCACTTTTGTATCCGATTGTCGAGCTTTAAGCAGCTCAAAAGAGGGAGGCATTATATAGAATATTAATTGTTGAGAATTTTGCCAATTGGGTTGTATTTTACTGCTCATCAAAGCCTGGGCACCATATCTACGCATTTCTGCTGACACTTGTTCCCAATTGAATAATTTATCCACATTATTTTCACTAAAGTTTCTCTGCAAAATGGGCCAATTGCTGGTGATATTTTTTAAAATATCTGTATACACCCGTATGGCTTGTTCATCTTGAGCTTTAGATTTAAAAGCTCTTTTATCGAGACAAGATTTATAAAAAGTGGCTACTCCCTTAGCGGTGTCATTAATATGCCTGCCTTTTTCCACATCCTCAAAATACTGCAACAGCAAATATTTATTGGCTGCCTTAATGGTGGACAATGTATCCGTGGGTTTGGCAAATCTCAGCTGTGAAGGTGGACGCCAATTACCGCATGCATATGTCCAAAAGTCATCACAAGGTTTTTCATATACATCAACATATTGATCTGATTGTATTTGTATATTTGACCAAAATGCAGAGTCACATTGTGGCTGGTCAACTGAACGTTTAGCTTTAATGATTTTTACAAAGATTATTAGAAGGGCGTAGAGTAAAATTTGTATTGGCTGTAGACGCGTTTTGAACAACATCACGACGTTACGAATTGATTAAAACAACTGATTGAATTTAAGTTTTTATTTTGCAAAGTCTAAAGAGAATAATTAGTTTACATATTTTTAACAAAAATATTAAAACTGATAAGACTTTATAGGGAATCAAAGATGAGCAATTTAAATAGAATCTATAATATGTTATTGAATCTCTTGTTATAAAATGTTCTATGCTCTTTTGATTTTATTTTAAAAGAATAATTTTTTTATATTGAAATTTATAGATAAGCGGTAAAGTAAAATTGTTGTTGTTGCTATTGTTGTGGTGTTCTGTTTTATAAATTAAAAATTTATTCAAGTTCTCTTATAAATTTTAGAAAAAAAAATGAAAACAAAAACATGTCAACAGCATCTATAAAGGTTTGCAAAAAAGAGTTGCCAAGTCTTGAAAAATTTACATAAACAATATAGAAATTTTGGTTTTTTTTTTTAAATCCAACTATAAACGCTTTATATTAACTCTCTTTAAAATATATTTTATATTTTTTATAAATTTTAAACTCAAGTTTTCAGTATAATATTTCTTTGGTCACCCTAACTTTCGACTTTTAAAAATCAAATTTATGTATGTATAAAGTCTTTAAACGTATGTATGTATTTATTTTTAACCCTTTAGTTTTACAAGGAGTTAATGAATCCTTACATAATGCTCGCTTATTTGGGAAAATAAAAGGACGATTGCTTTCTGTTTGTATTGTAAAGAGTACAAAAGTTTCATTGGATCAAGTATATAGCTTTTAAATCCCATGTTATTTTTATACAATTTTTATTGTCTTATATAACGGGAAGTAAATAAACACTTTTGTGACCCTAGATAATCTAGAGAGGTAACTAGAAACATGTTCCCTTATATTCCTTAACAAGTATAAGTTATCTGCTGCAGATAATACCACGAGTTATTGGCCAAAACAAAGAACTGCAGGGTACTAAAATATGACAATATATAAACCTGTATCCATGCATGTGTGCTTGTGCTTTAGAGTTAAAACATATTGTTTGCTTAAATTGTTTGAGGTTTCCTATATGGTTTTTGTGTGTTTATTGTTTTCTGTTTTATTGTTGTATGATGCTTTAGCCAAAGTCTTTATAAAGTTGGTCAGTAACTAGTTCAAGTTTGTTGTTTTTTCTTTTCTTTTCTTTTTTTGTTGCAAACTGCTGTTGTAGTAGTTTTTGTATTAGTTTTTTTTCTGGTTTTTTGTTATAGAAACCAAATATTGTTGCTGTATGTTATGAAAACTGTCAATTAATTTTTGAGAATCCTATAAAAACACATGTTTAATTTCCTTAAATGTCACAGGACCATGAAAAAGGACAATTTATATATAGAAGTTGTGATAGTTTAGGGACAGTTTTTTTTATAGTTTTTTTTTTAATTTTTTGGTAATAATTTATTAAGGATAGTATTCAAAGAGTATTTTTTATAATTTGTTTATAACTGTAAAATTAAAAATGCATAAAAGGTACATTTTATAAAAAACGATTTTTACACAAGTAATTTGAAACTATTAGCGAACAGCAGGATCTATCAACTTGCCCCGTTCAAATACTGTTCTATACGGGCTATACGTCCTATCACACAAGATTATGTGAAATTATATTCATTTTTTTGGCTAACATTAAAACAAAAAATATATTTCTTTAAATTTAATACAAAAAATTAACGCAAGTTAAGAAATGTTATTTTCTAACCATTTTTTTAAGTTTTTAACTTTCTGAATTTAAAATAGAGATAAGTAATTAAAAATTAAACGACAATTGACAACTTCCAAAAATTTTTTTCAATATTAGTATATATTTATAAAAAGTATAATGCTGTTAATTTAAATTGCTACTTTTTACCCATTTTTTTTTTTGTGACCATCACCACTGCCCTTTCAAACGTAAATAATTTTTCTTAAGTTTTCTTTACGTATTACACTTATACTTTGACAAAAGAAGCATAACTGGAAATGCAAACTGAAAATTGTGTAAGAAAAGAAATTAACAAAATGCTTAGTTGGATTAAACTGGCAGGAAATAAAAAGTTGGGGACATTTTTTGAAGAGGGTTTAAAACTAGTAATATACTTTCTTTTCAAGTTTAAGTATTAAGAAAATAAGCTTTATGGTAGCTTTAATAGAGATTTAACTTAATATGTTTAATTTAAAGGGGTAATCTATAGTGTAACCAAGCGTATACTTAATATTTATTGTTTGAATTTCAATTAATATTAAGTATACGCCAAGGTAGTAAAGTTTGAAAATGGTTAAAAAACAGTTAGTTTACAAGCAATTGAGGGAGGATTTGGAACACAATCTCCACGTTAGGGGTATTTTATAATAAAATAAATTAAAATTTTGTATGCTTGAATTTTTTACTATTTCCCTATTACAAACAATCACATAAACTCTTTAAATGTTAAAACAAACTACTATTTATTGTTTGCATTACAAAAATCATATCATATCCTGTTATATTTGTACAAGCTGATACAAAATTGCTCCTTAAATTATATTAAACTCTAGCTGATGTTAAAATTGTAAGTCATATCCTTTTGTTACATTATACACGACGACGTTCTACACATTTTCTATTAAAATTGCAAAAGAAATGCAAACAAAAAGGCATACACACATAAAAAATGTGAAAAAATAGTGCTAGTAAAATATACATACATACTTTCAATTTTATAAGACTGCAACAACAATATCATACTTTCAAGATTGTGTGATTCTTAGTATACATATTCAAACTTAAATAAATTAAAAGAAACAGAATGAAGAAACATTACCTGTAGATACCTTAAGCGAGATTCTAAAGGTATAAGTATAAAGCCTTCTTTCTAGTTTGTAGCGTTAGTCCTGGAATGTAGAAAGAAAAGAAAAATACATGAAAATAAAATCTTGTGTAGACAAAATCACGGCACTTTACTAACATATAGACACTTAAAGTTATAATGTATACAAATATACATGCATTCATCCTTTCAAATATATACATACATATAAACAATTTTTTATCTCTTGGAGTACAAAAGAAAGAGAAAAAAACAGACTTAAGCCTGTATTGTTGTATTCAGCCTAAGTATACATATGTGTTAGCAACAGTTTGTTTGTATTGTGTGTTTGTTCGTGTGAAGGACTGATATGAAAGAAAGGAGTGTGTGTGTATATATGTAAGTTAGTAATAAGCTTAGTATGCTTCTATAAGCCAATTTGCGTACACACTTGCACACATGTTTACATGTTTTTATATCTATGTATTGGCATACTTTGCGTGTTTAATGGACTTTTTTTTTGGTTTGTAGGTTTATAACCAAAATTTTTTTAGCTTTAGTTCTAGAAAGCCTAGATATGTATTATTTTATTAGATTTTTGTTGTTATTTCTCTTATTTTTCGTTTGCTAATAAATTCATTTATTGCTAAAAAAAACTCTGAACTTGAAATACATTTTAAATATTTATAACAGATTATTTTTCATAATTTTATTAAAAGTAAATAGGATTTATACACAGCATTATATTTACAAAGGTGTTTGATTAATAAATTTATGATAAAGGTTCATGCATTCGACATTATTATTAAATTGATTAAAAATTTATTATTTTAAAGTGATTTTGCTTAAAATAAGTTGTTTTCTAACAGACTGAAATATGGCTTGAAATTTTGGATAATTTTTAAATTATCTCTAATTATTTTATTCTTATCCTTAACTCTTACAATTATCATAAACTTTATTCTTATCCTTAACTCTCACAATCATCATAAATTGTTTCTTTTCTTTTTGCTGTCATTGTATTTTTGTGTCACATAGTTTTATAATTTATTTAAACTTTTAATTCTTAAAAGATACATATTTCTTTATTAAAAACATATAAGAAAATATAGGTGGTCATAAGGGTTTATTAGTTATCCTACATGTGCTATAAGAAGGAACAAACTTTTTTCTAAAAAAGGGTTTACTTATATGGGACCCGGAGCCAGATGTGAAAATATTCTTCTCAAATTATATTGCTACACTAATATTTATTGCAATTTTAGAGAGATCATTTCTATGGGGTTTTTGTGAAGTCATTGATGAATTTAATTCAAAATCAATAGTACTTAAAATGGCTTTTGGACGAACCCTAATATGCGTTACAAACTTTAACACAGACGTATAATACCGTACCCACTACAATAATGTAGAATTTTAAAACTATATAAAATAAGTTCGTAATCATGCATAGAGTTTCGCATAACACAAAGAAGGACCTAATAGACAAATTTTTAAAGACCGAAAAAATTTAAAATGTGGCAAAACCCTGAGCTTTAAACAAAGATATCTGAAAATAAAAAGGAAGATACGTTAGATATTAAGCATTTATTTTAAAGCTGGAAGAATCGACTTTCAGATAGTGAAGTTTTTTTTCAAACTTCATTGCATGATCTCTCGAATTCCAGATGTAATTGCGATTCCCTAATAAAACACTTCTAGTTAGGACCTTTTACATTTCAGCATTAGATAAAAATACATAATAACAAATAATCGTTCTACTTGTTCCTTCTCATGAGTATGCATCATGACGCTAATTAATACCCATGGCGAATGATTTAGTTTCCATTCATATCATTTGTCTAAATTATTTTCATTTAACATGCTAAAGACGAGTTGATGGAAATAATGACGATGATGATGACGACAACAACAGACATAGAGGAATAGTGTTGTTGTTTTTTTTTTTCAACATTTATGTTTTATAAGGCGGAAGTAGGAAATGCAAATAAATGTAGACTAAAAAGGGATTTGAAAAAAGAGAACAAAAGCTAGTTATTTTTATTGTTAATGGAGCTATAGTGTAATAAATTTAGATACTTTTTTGTGGTATGTAAAGAATTAATGACGGAATTTAAAAATAAAATCTACAAGAAATGTTTAAACCTAATTTTACTGTATTTAGAAAATATACTTTATATATTCACTTATTTACATGTAAATTTAAAAATATATTTTTAGGTATAAAAAGAAAAGAAAATTGGTCACATTGTAGGGTTAAGTTTGTTGTTTTTAATTTTATTTAGTTGGCAATTGACGTCTTTAATCTTTTATTTTTTCATAACAATTACTTATTAAATGCCTGCTTTACATTTACTAACAAAAGAGTAGAAGAAACAACAAAACATACTTAATACACATACATTTTACTACAGCTTAATTATAATAAGTATTTATAATTTTTATAATAAAACAAATCCCTTGTAACATGTTTTAAAATGTTTTTTTTTTTTTGCCAAGTACAGGCATGTTTCAGTTATTTTAATTGTAAGAAAAATGAAAACGAGTAGACTTTTTTGATTAAGAAAAGTGAAAAAAGTAAAAAAAGAAAGAAAGGAAAAAACCCATAAAACATGTTGTTATTAAGATTAAATGAGCACTTTTACAAAAGTTTTTTTTTTACATTTTGTAAAGAAAATTCAACATCAAAAGCTTTAAAGGAAATGGAAAAATTAAGTATAAAACAGCAGAAGAAAAAAGAATTAAAAAAAATAAAAAAAATAACGTAGAAAAATTGTAAAATATCTTATAGAAGAAAATATAATTAAACAAAATTATATTTATTTAACAAGATTTTAAGTAACTTATAAAGCTACACACTCTATGAAAAATACAAAATCCTTATGTAAGTGTAACGAGAGTAAAGTGTTAATTTCTTGTGTAAAACTTGCTTAATTTAAAATTTAATTGCCTGTTTAATTGGAGTACATAGAGAGAAAAGGATTCATTTACATACAGCTTTATGCAAGTGCTGCTTGTATGTAGAAGAGGTTTTTTTTCTAATAATTCTAGCTAAAATATGAAAAGAAATCCTATTAGAAGAAAATTATATTATTTAAATAAAAAACAAAAAAAAAAGAAGAAAACTTAACAGGAAAAGTTAACACAATATATATACATACATGCACATATTGTTACATATGCATATATTGTTTAAAAAAACTATTTTTCAAACACAAGTTAACATACGTTTATATGTATTAACAGTATAGTATATAAAACCTGCTCCTTGCAGTTGGATTTTCTTGGTTGTTGTCTTTTTTTCCTATAAATATTTTATTTTTTCTATAGTAAGTATTTTTCTGTACAAAAACTAAACTTTAAACCTTTAGTTTTTTATCTAATGCCGGTTGTTGTTTTATTTTGCCAAATAATACCAGCAACTCAAAACACCCAATGTCTAAATCAAGTGTTATATTTGAAACATACGCTGTTTTTTATATGTATGTATATGTTTCCCAAAAATTTCCACACATTTTTACTCGAGTATTATGTACTTAATAATATAGTGTAGTTCGTTTATACTTCATATAACTAAAAACTATTTTTTTTTTCTTCAGGAACACTACACCAAATAAGTGGGTATACTACTTACACAAAGATGTTTAAAAAAGTGAAGAATATAATACAGATTTTATTTAAAAATTAGTCCAGACTAATAGACAATACTAAAGTCTAGATCTAACTCACGATTTAAGTCGACAATTTAGTTAAAACTCTAGACTAGGATTCAGTATAGACTAAAGTCAATACTGTAGTCTAGACTATAGTAAATAATGTAATCAAGCTATAAAATAGTCCATATTCGAGTCAAGGCTTTTATTTCAGTCAAAACTATTTCTTAGACTATAGGCCTGTCTATAGTTAATTCTTCAAATTAAGACCAATACTAGTCCACACTGTTGTCAATGCTATAGTCAAGACTGTTAATACAATAGTCTAGACTATACCAGACTGCAGTCAATTGTAAAGCCAAGACTATATTCAAGATTTAGTTAGTACTATAGTCAAGACTAAAGCCAAGACTATAGGAAATACGCAGATTATAGGCAAAACTATAGACCAGGTTAAAGTTCATACTATAGTCCAGACTATTTATCAAAGCTTTATAAAACAAATTTTGTATGAAATGTATTAACCTTTGATTAATTGCTATGAATAAAGTCTTATGGATATTACAGGATGTATAAGAAGCGTGACAATCGAATGTAAAATACACACTACAATTTTCTTCACAACGCACCCACAACACTAGTAAGAGCTTAAAAAAATGGCAGTAATAAAAAAACAAACAATAACATGCAGCGGTAACTGAACAAAAAAAGAAACGGAAATGTTAATAAAGTTTTCTGGGTATAAAACTCACCTACATATGTACCTATGTCTGTGTAAATGTATATTAACTCTCTATTTAGCGGGATACCAAACAACCTCCCTCCTTCTCCTTTTACAACACCAGCTAACACTAGCAAAGCTTACAGTGAGTGACGCACAACAAATTACACGCTTTCACACACCATACACTAAACAATAAGTAGAACGTGCAACACCGTAAACAACTACATATATACACACACACAAACACAAATTTATAAAATATTTAGTTGTACTGAGTTCTAAAACAATAGACGGTGAAATATTTTATGCATGGGATTTTATCTGGCAGTTCTGCCTTTATTCTTTCCTTTTCTATTACAATTTTTTTTTTGTTTTTTACTTTTATAGTTTTGTGGTGTAGTTGTAGTTGCTGCGGTGTTGCAACATTATCGCTGTATACCTTTAAGGTGTAAACTGGCAATATGTTTTGTGCTGGTTTAGCCATAAATAAGTGAAGAGTTGGGCATACAGAGGAAAAATTACAAATGATTTTGAATTTGCAGCTTAAACAAATTAATTTCCTTTTCTGAAGGAATCTTAGAAAATGGGAGAAAGGGCATAAAGGGAAGGTGTGACAACTTTTAAAGGTCTTTTCGAACTAGTAAAAGCTAGATGTACATAAGTTATCTAGATTTAAACGAATATCTTTTATGTTAAAAGAATTCTTATTTAATAACACCTAGAAATGTATATCCTTTCGTTAGCAACACTTCCCCTTTACTTGCAAAATATTCAGCTGCTTCTTGAGTTTTGCATTCATCCATTTAAACATTTAGTTATTTATTTTTTATTCTCTTAGTATTTTTGTACTTAAACATGTTATTACTGGCGTTTAAGTATAAAATGACTCATATCCGTTGTAAAATAAGAAAATTGAAAAAACCCAGATGCAACTATAATTTTCTACTCAAAATTTAACTCGCAAAACTATTACGCATTGTAAACACATGACCTGAATTTAAGGGATTAATAATGATTTAAAATATGTTTTTTTCTCTTGCAGCCAAATACGTGAAGGCATTATACGTTGCATTTTGGCTACTGACATGGCACGGCACAATGAGATCTTAACCCAATTTAAGGAAATTACGCCTGTGTTCGACTATTCCAATCGCGCTCATATTAATTTAGTAAGTTATGAGACTTAAATTTAAGAAAAGAAAACATGTATCTAAAATATTATCTCTTTCATTCTATAGCTTTGCATGATTCTCATTAAAGTAGCGGATATTTCAAATGAGGCTCGTCCCATGGATGTCGCCGAACCTTGGTTGGATCGTTTACTGCAGGAGTTTTTTGCCCAAAGTGCGGCCGAGAAATCAGAAGGTCTACCCGTTACACCCTTTATGGATCCCGACAAGGTTAGCCGGCCTGGTTCGCAAGTTCGTTTTATAGGCTTAGTGCTATTGCCGCTATTTGAAGCATTGGGTGAACTAGTGCCCGAACTGATCGATTTTATTATAGTTCCTGTACGTGTAGCTCTAGACTATTATAGGTAATATAAATACAGATCATAATTTGCAACTTAAAAATTAAAATTTCCTTATTTTTCATAGACGTTTAAATGATGCTCAAAACAAGTCGCGCAAATCGGTGGCCGATAGTAACTCAGCCGTGGCTTCCGAGAATACTAGTGGCGGTTCTGATGCTAATGCCGCTTCTACTAGCACTACCGGTGGTTCGTCTGGTGGTGGGGGTACTAATGTCGGTACTTCGGGTACTGGCAACTCTGGCGGCAGTATTTCACCCCAAATGCCACGTTCTCAATCGGGCATTAGTGTGAAGTCCCGCCGGAGTATACCCTCCCAAAAATCAGCCTCACGTACTTCGGTAGATGAGCCTGGTGGCATGCCAGCAGAATTACACGATTTACCCGAGGGCAGTGAGAGTGGTGATTCCGAGACTGCCACAGAAGTAGATGTAAGTTAAACTGTTCCGGCATAAACAACATTTACTGATTCTTAGTTTTTTGTTTGGCAGGTGGCCGAGAAAACTTCCAAGTTTAAGGTAGATACGGAAGGCACCAGCAATCGTTCCAAATCATCCGCCTCACGTAAATCGTCGCGAGAGAAACGACCCTCCATGATTGGAGAAATGTGCAGCAGTGGCAGTGGGCAAAGAATACGCAACTCTTATGGCAACATACATGGCTACCACTCCAATCGCAGCAATTTTGGCTCTAATCGAGCCGTTAGCCTAGATCAATATAGCACAAATAATCGTCGTTTGTCGGATGGTTTGCAACAGGTCATTTCCGATAGTAATGTCTTTTATAATCGCCATAATCGCGGCAGTTTAGAGGTGTCCTCAGTCAATTGTCGTGTGGTAGAGGATATGAACATGAATGCCACTGGAATTGTTACAGTTTCTCAAGCCTCGGCCATAGCTACGGGTCGAGGGGGAATTGGTTCGTTGCAGCTAAATACTTCCCAAATTGTGCCAAATAGTGAAGGTGCCAGCACCAGTACTGTAACCTCACTACATGCAACCACCGCTGCTAGCCAAGTGGTTGCATCACACTCTACAGCCAACACCACTGCCCCAGTCACTCAACAAAACATCATGTGCATTACGTCTTTCTCCAATGGCAACATATCTCCTACGCAGCTGCCACAGTCGCGCCAGCACTGTTGTGCCGCTGCGGCGGCGGCTGCAGCAGCCGCTGTAGGCAATAATGGTCAAAATGGTGTGGGCTCTAGTGCCACAGATAATCCCGCCGCTTCTAAGAGTTCGTGGAAAGCACGTCTTAAGCAATTCTCGGACTATTTTAGTTTTTCTTTCGACAAGAATTCCAAACGTTTTAGCAGCACACGCAGCAGTCCTTGTTCGGTACGCAATAACAATGGCGGCCATGGCAGTATAGTGGACACCAGCACCACTTATATAGATCCGTTAACGGGTAAACCAACCGCCATGTGTTGCACAATCTCCAATAATTTGCAATCACCCGGTCTAAGGCAGAAACATGTTTCCCACCAACAAGAAATAATATCTGCAGGGCGTCATCGAGCTTATAGTCTGGATGTGCCCTGTAATCGCAGCAATCCGCGCTATAGCAGTAGCAGTGGCGGCGGTGGCGACAGCAGTCGCAAGTCTTCACGCCACGATGGCACAGCCACTGGGGATGAAAACAATAGCAACAATACGCTTCACAGTAGTAGTGGGGCTGGTAGTGATATGCCCACCTGTATGCCACCACCCATACGCATTGGCAGTGTAGATGCCAGCGATACTATATTAATAGGTACTGGCGGACTAACGACAGCTTTAACACCTGCAAATCTAGTGGAGGCTGAACCCAGTTTAAGTATTGATTTGGGTATGCCCAGTAATTCATCGTCGGCCGAACCGCCGAAAATTTGACAACGCGGGAGCTCAGAGACGACCACAAACTCCTCGAATGGAGCCTTTGCAGCACTGCTGCAGCAGCAACAACAAGAACACCGTCTGCCGTCGGTGACTGCAGCAACAACGGGCGTACAAACGTCCAGCTGCAATGTCTCCTCATCAATATCGATGACAATGTGGTCGGCTTTGGGCCAAAGATTAAGCGCTTTGGTGTGTCACTGTTGTGAGCGGAAATTGCCAGAGCCGGAAAATGTGTAAAACAATGATAATGATGATGATGGAGAAGACAATGACGATAATGATGACAACATCAATAATGAAGCCAATAATATACAAATAAAATAAACATGATCCATTTGCATTTTTTAGCTAACATACAGCAAAAATAAAATATCATCAAGATCATTCATTTTAGCCAACTCCCAATAGTAGAGTAAAAAAAAGAATGTAATACACATATTAAAACAATTTTTAGTCAATCCTTTTAAAGAATAATTTAAAGCCTTTAAAGGATGAAAAAGTATAAAAATAAAAATATGAAAAAGTTTTTAGTAAATCAAACACAATCCATTACAAATTCAATACAATCCTATAATGTATGTTGTAAATAAGTTTTATTATAAATTGTAGTCAATGTGGTATTAAAGAAAATAATAATTAATATAACTAAACTAAATAATCCTAGATATTATGAAAATTACACATTTTTTACACACATAGACACACTCACATCACATTTACAATCTGTAAAAAAACCTCCCAAAATGTAGTTATTTTTTATTGTAGTTTGAATTTTATTTGTTTATAAACATAAAATTGTGCAATTTATTTAGATTTATTTTAGTTTATGTACATGTAAATGTAATAAGAAGACCAGTCCTTTTTATTTAGTTTTAATTTCATATTATTATTTTTATTTTTTATTAATTTAATAAATAAACCTTATTGCATTTTTGTGTGTAAGTTAAATTTAGTAAGATTTAAAAAAAAAAAGAAATTATTCATATTGCAACTGATATCAAATCTTAACGATATTAAAAATAAACTTGAAAAGTCCTACAAACAAGTTAAATTTTTGTGTGATTTTATTTTTGGAGATTTTTATGAGTTTTTTTTTTTGAAAATGTGGAAAGATTTTTTTAAAAAATCTTTTGAGTTGGAAGATTGCTGGACATGTATTTCTTTCATTTTTAATTTTATTTTTTTTTTTTTTTTGCAATGTACAGAACCTGCATTACATCAAAAAATTAAATTCGACTCTGCTAAACATTACTTATACCCAGATTCCTCTATATCAGTTACAAACAAGCGCACAAATTGAATTTTAGAAATATTAATAATTTTTTTTATTTAACATTTGTTTTTTTATTTAATTATCTTTTTGCAAAGCATGTTGTTTTATAATTTTGTTGTATATTTTTTATATTTTTAAAACAAATCATTGATTCACATTTTATACGGCAAACTAACTGGCTTTTCCGGTGACAACATGAAAAACCGTAAAACGAAATTTTAAATAAAATAATTGAAACTTTACTAATACTTAATTAAAAAAAAATTAAATGAAAATTTTTACCAAGCTGGAACTTGGTTGCTGTAAAACCTAAATACCACCTTAAAAATAAAGTAATTTTTGTCTCTTTAATATTTAATAAAAAAGGTGTTTAAAAAAATATATAAATAATAAAAGTTATTAAAACGTATGTGCAAATCTAATTAATTATTAAAATATTATTAACAAAAATAAAACATTAAATGTCTTTATTAGATGTAAAAGTAGTTAGAACATAAAAACTTTTCGTTTAAAAAGAAAATAAAAAGAAAATAAGACGATTTAAAGATAAATCTTTAAAATATAAATTAATTAAAATTAACTAAAAAAAGAAAAACTAGAAATATTAACTAAATAACAAAGTTAAACCCTTATATTTTACAAAACTATTTTTTTGGTTAAATTAAAATATTAATTTTTTTCTGGTTTAAACTAAAGACTAAAAGACTTAAAGCTTGAATTTATTCATATATGACAAAGTAAAAGAGAGATATAACAATTTAAAAAATTCATAAATGTATAAAAATATTAAATTATAAACCATAAAATAGAGTTGTATTTAAAATTTCTAAACATTTTCAAGTTGCTAAGGTTTGTTTAAAATCTTCTAAATAGTTTTTTTTTACAAAAAATGCAATTCTATTAATGATACTAGCGTCAGTCAATTACATCACTTTTACCCTTAAATTTCCCAATTTAAAAAAATACAAAAACCTAAAACTTCATTTGTAATTTAAAAATTGCATTAAAAATTTAAATATGTATAAGTGAGAAAAAAAATACAAAATAAATTTACCCACAATATAACACTGAGAATTGATATTATACCTATTTAAACGTAAAAGAAACAAAGAAAACTTTTAGAGAAAAAATTACAATAATTAACTAATATAAAACAAAGCACTTAAATCTACACCAAAACATTTATATAAATCAATAAATAACAACAAAAATTTAATAATACAATTCAAATTGAATTTGAATTTTAATTAACTAAAACTAAGTAAATACTAGAAAGAGTACGAATTATTACCTAAAACTACCTACCTTCGATAAACAAAAACTAACAAACAAAAAAAGCGCAAATAATTAACAAAAAAATTAATTAAAATTAACAAACAACAACTACAACTTTTGCCCCATACTCCCTTAATCGTTCGATCTCTCTTTCTAACGGTGTATGTCTCTCTATCACTAACACACACTCATTACTTATATACAAATACATAATTATATATATATAATTATTTACATAGTTAGTTATATACATGTATGTTTGTTATTTCTAAAAAAACAACAAAAAAATTTATTAATAATATAATATATATAAACGTACATATATACTATATATTTAATCATGTAGTAGGTACAATTATGGTAAATAAATAAAAATCCTAAAATATGGACCAAAAAAGTATGTTTACCCTAGTGGTGGCTAAGAACAAATATAAAAAATACAAAAAACATTTTAATAAAGCCTTAAATTTATGTAAAGTCCAAGTAAAGAGAGAATAAAGTAGGCAATCTCAAGTGCAAGGATAATTATTAAAAACCGCTCTCTCACGGAAGAGCTTTTTTTTAATAGGTTTAAGGGGTTGACAACAAAGACAACAAAGTAAAATTTACTATTTTAAAGAGAGTTAAATATCGGTTTTGTAATGGTTTGCTTATGTTTGTGAGAATGTAAGAGAGCATTCAATTATAAGAAAATTCTTTGCCTATCTCTGATATAAAATGTGATCGATTCTCTTTAAGCTTATTCTAAAGGCAAGCGTTAATCAGGACTTTTCGAATCAGATATTAGCTCTCTTATCTTACGTCGATGTGAAAGTAAACTAACAAGAGAGCTCCTTGCCTACATCTCGTTGATTGCAGCCTTATGCAAGCAGCGACAAAAGAGCTCTCTTATCTTACGATGGTGTGAAAACAAACAAACAAGAGAGCTCTTTGTCTATTTTTATCAATTCTTACGTTGACTAGAGAATCTTATTTCATAGGAGAGTCCGAAACGCAACGTACATACGAGTAAATCACAAAGGTATCAATATACTGAACCCAAGTGTGTCCCCAGAGAAGACATCGTGAGGACAACCTACTGGCTTATCTTAATTTCAGAGCCCTATTCTTGAAGATCTCCTAAAAATATTCTGGTTCTATTTTTAGGTGTAAAATATGATCGCGAATCCTTTTCTTTAGATGTTTTTGAACCGATTAGATTCGAACCTATAAAGCAGTCATAGGCAAAGTGCGAGAAATGAGCTCTCTTATCTTAAGTACGTGTAAAATCAAACTAACAAGACGAGTGGGAAATGGAAAATTTCAAATGCTTAAAGCAAAAACTTATATCTTGAAGGTCGATGATTAGTGATCTTATAATATAAATACATATGGCCCAAATAAAGAAATCTCAATTCTTCGTAAATACTTTCTCCAATAAGAACATTCGACCAAGATGTCGGAAGTATCCACAAGTCTCAATCGTAATAATGTATGTGCAGTTTTGCATATATTTACGTTGATCTTAAGATGATCATAAAAACTACATAAATATTTCTCACATAAAGTCAACGTCATTGAGTTTGAAGAATAACAGTTCTGTGTAGTTGAGGATTATTAGACGATCTGCATTATCCTTTTGTAAAAATAAATTTCAGACAGCATTAGCAACAAAACAATATTTGATCTTGTAAGATTGTGTTTATGAAGTATTTTACAAAGCAACAAAACCGAACATTTCAATTTAACATTGTGTTTAACTTTATCTACCCCTTAAGCTTATAACTTACACCCATATATACAAATTTTCTCTGTCTTCCTGCTCCTAAATTAGATTGAACTGCTTTCTTAAAATAATATCGAGAAAAAAAGAAAAACAAACAAAAAATTAATGACAAAATTCTTTTCAGGTACAATTTACAGACAACTCTAGTTTAAAATAAATGTAAAAAATGCACTTTAACTTTGGAAACAATTTTTTTTTAAATATTATGATTATTGTCTGATGTTAGAGAAAAAAACCAACCTATAAAAAAGTATTTCAATGTATAAAGAAAAACCAAAGGTTTCTGTTTTTTAGTTACAACAATTTATAAAAAATACAACAACAACAAACAAACAAACTTTAACTATCTATGGAACTATGCTAAACCTAAATTTATTTTATAATATTTACTACCCTCCAGTCAAACAAAATGTAACTACCAAAAGCCTTTAATTTATTTACACAAGACTAAAAACTAAATAAAACAATTTTAAAACTATACAATAAAAAAAGATTATAAAAAATAAATTAACAAAATATGAAAAAAAAAAATTAACGATTATTAATAAATGAGAAAAAAAGTATTGTAAAGTAACAGTAACAATAAACATTTTAACAAAATAAAAACATACTTTACTTAATTAAAATTATATAAAAAAATAAATAATTATTTCAACATACATATGAAACAAAGAAATTTAAGTGTCTAGTATTAAATCATATTCAAATAAATAAATTATTATAAAATTTAACATTATCCACAATCGAAAAACAAAATCATACTAACAAACATAACTAAGAAAAAAGGATTGGGAAATTTTCATACAAAAATGTTGAAGAAATCAAGAAAATGTGTGGCATATTTATAAAATATGCTGCTGCTGTTTGTTACCAGGAGTAACATAAAAAGAGAAATTATAAATGTTGAGAACAACCATAGAATTTTTGTAAAAGCATATAAAATATGCTTTTAATTAAACCAAAAGAACAAGAGATAATTAAAAGCTCTTAAAAGTGTTAGTAGTTCATAAAATTTAGAAAAAAAAAATCAAGAAATTGTTGTTGTCATAAAAACAATCTTCAACAACACTCTTATAAATAAAAAAGAATTTATTGGAAACAAAATCATGCATTGAAAATTAATTTAAATTTATTTTTTTCTTTAAAAAAAACAGCATTTAATTTGTTATTAAAATTTATTAAAATAAATTAAAACCAACATTTAAAACAATAAAAAAATATACTGCATGTAATACAATAACTAATTCTTATTAATTGATATAAAAAATTTGATGACTTGATACTGGTTCACACCAACAATAAATGAAAATTATTAAACATCTATAAAAAACAAAAACCTATAATAAACAGTGTGACAAATAATTTATTTAAACAGTTCATGTCAAACTGAAAACCAACAAATCTTGAAAAAAAATATTACAAGAAACTAAAATGATCATTAAATTAAAAACAAAACAAAAAAACGTATAAAATCAATCACTTTAATAAAAATCATTATGAAAATCTAAAACTCGCAATTGTTTTATTTTTAACTATTACAGCAAAAGATCACTCTATAAGTCATTATCAATAAAAAAAATCTTTGTGTTTTTCATTGTAGATCAATTAAATATATGTATGTAGTTGCATTACATCACTACAAACATCGTAACTATACAAAAATCCAATGAATGAGTATGGACTTGTATATTACATTTAAATATTTTGTTTTTGTTTTAAAGAATTTAAAAAGAAAAAACTTAATTTTAATTGAATTTCATATAAAAAAAAGATTTTTGTCACTTTATGACCCTAAAAGAGAGCATCTTTTTAAATATAAATGATAAGATATTTCTAAATAAAAAAACAAAAACAAAACAACTAACCTTAGGGTTGCCAAATATCTCAATAGTAGGAAATAATTATTTTATGTGAATAACATAACGGTTATTGAAATATAACTTCCCTGTTATTAGCATAAACACCTACACCTGTGCTTAATATTTCTCTCTTACCCATTCCCTTTCTTTTCAACTACCTCTGCTTACTCTCATGATCAATGTAAATTCCCTATGGCTTAAAACTGGTTCAGAAAAGACAACAACTATAAACATCTTACTTAATATGTACAGTAGTTAAAATAAAAAAAATTGGGCAATGTTGAATTTTAGTTAACCCTACACACAAATTGGCAAAGAAGATTTTAACTTTTTAATTGATTTTACATGTACATACGTCCGATCAGCAATAATTTCTCTGCACTTCCTATAAGAGAAGCGTCAAACAATTTTGGATATTAGTCTACATATAATCTTAATAATACCCTTTCTGTAGTTCGGAATTAATTTTACCTGTAGTCTGCTCAAAGTCTCTACTATAGTCTTCTCTGAAGTTTTCATTAGTGATTCTAAACTTCAGAGTGTAGTCTACCTAAAGTACCAACCTCGTTTACAATCTGTCTATAGCTTCCAAGTCTAATCTTTCTATAATTTCAAATATATACTATATCGTCTCGACCATAGTTGGCCTCAACTACCTTCTGGACTACAGACTACAGGTAGTTTCATCTTTTATTTCACCTATACTTCCTACTCAATGATAAACTAAATATACCGTCTTAATTCATGTAGAAGCTACATACACAAACATTAAATGAGATCAACATTAAGTTTTTTTTAGTAATCACTTGAAGTCGGAATGACAGTGTGAGAAGACTGAACTTGATTTTAGTTTGAGTAAAACATTTGCCGCATTAACAACGTCTCTTGTCTGGTAAACAAGAAAATAAACGTGAACGTCATTACTTGTCTCTATGAATTATTAAAATAAAAGAAAAAAAAAACATTAAAAATGTTATTGAAGTCTTCAAAATTAACAACCTTAGTGTTGTTGGTGGTTTTATGTGTGATTCAGTGCGAAATTTCAGGTAAGTTTCACAATAACTTTGGAACATTCCCAAAAAATAACAAAACAACTGTAAAAATTCATAATAATATATATAAAAGACATAATTACCCCTGCTTATTAAATGACCCTAATTCTTATCATTTATTTCTATATTCTAAGAATTGTATACATTTCTATAATAAAAACAAAAATTATTGAAAATTTTATTATCTACAGCTTCATATAAAACTGAAGTGGAAATAACACCAGCACCTCCTGAGGAGCCTACTACCAAAAAATCTTGGTTTAAGAAATGGTTTGAGGGTTCATCACAAACCACTGTAGATCCCTTACTAGAAGTTACCACCGCCAAACCAACACAAAATGCTAATGTACCCCAGCCCTCTAGTAGCAATCAAAAGCCTACAGCCAGTGGCCCCACTGTGCCCGCCGGCAGTAATAAACCACCACCATTAGTTATATCTAATGCTCCTTTAGTTCCTTTGGGACCTCGTCCTGATACACCCTCTTCTTCGCCTTTTGGTGCCGGTCCTCCACAATGGCCTCAGGCTAATAATAATGCTGCTGTTAGCTCCACCACTAATCCAACTCCATTCGGTGCCAGGCAACCTAATCCACCACAATGGCCTCAACCACATCCTGTAGGTGGAGTGTTGTCCACCACTGTGAAACCTCCAGTGCAGCAATACTTTAATAATATGCCCAATAATCAAAATGGACCTGGTGGTCCATTCCCGCAACAGAATTTACCTAGACCTGGTGCACAACCTAATATGCCTCCCGGATTTGCTCCTTATCACCCACCCAAGTCTCAGCCCTCTGGTTTGGATTTAAGTTATGGTGGTGGTTTCAACGCTCGCCCTCAACCAGGAGGAAAACCCGGTTCTGGTTTAGCTCCCATGACAACACCCGCCCCCACCTCGACCTCTACTTCAACCACAACTTCTACAAGTACTTCTAGCACAACTACTACCACTACAGCTCGCCCTCAGCAATTGGATTTCGATTTACGTGGTGGTTTTGATTCGAAAAAGCCGGCTTCTCCTCAACCCAGCAACAAAGACCAATTTCCTTCTCTGCCAGCCCCTCGTAGACCTTCAGTAAAAGAAGATTTTCCTGCCTTACCGGTGCCTAAATCCCCTACTCCCACACCCTCTTCTCCCTTGAATCCTTCATCACCTTCAGCCTGGAATAAACCATTGCCTACACCAGCTAATGTACCCAGCAGCACAGTAACTACAACCGTACGCTCACCCACTCCCAAGTCTCCTGTGGCTGGCTCTGGTGGTTCCACTGGTGGTGTATCGTTTGTTCCCCATACCGGCACTACTACCACCGTACGTCCAGGTTTTGAAAGTCAAGGCAATAATTTGGCTTCTGATGATGAAATTCGTTCCCTAACTGAAACCCTGTACACCAAGGAGGTCAACAGTCAATTGAACTTGATTACGGTTAATGCTCAAGGCAAAACTAGATCCATTGATAGCACCGATGAGGCACCACAACCGTAAGTTGATTTTATGTAATTAAGGAGGATTTATTTTAGTAAATATATATTTTTTTCAAAGACTCTTAGATGTTGACCCTAAAGTTTTCGATTCTCCCACTATTGCCAAAATGCGTTTATTGTTCAATAACTATGAACAGGATACTTTGGTGAATGAGCATATTACTCCCATAGAACGTAAAGAGGAAAATGATTTTGTTGACGCTGTCATGGCCACCAATGTCATGAGGCAAGCCATGTTGTTCCTACAACAAAAAGGTAAGGATGTACGATGTTTACTAAAATACATTTTTTAACACTTGTTTTATTTGGTAAAGGTATTGTTTCTCCCGATCCCAAGACCCACCGTGATTTGGTTAAAGAATTATGGTTTACACAATATTCCCGTGGTAGCGGTAAAATTGGTAGCTCCGGTTTTGAACACGTTTTTGTTAATGAAGTCAAGAATGGCACTATTATTGGTCTGCACAACTGGGTGTATTTCCATGATGAAGAAAAGGCTGGTCACTTAGATTACAAGGGTTACCTTAACCAATTGGATTTGGGAACGGTAGGAAATGGATTGTGTTTTTGTTTTAGTTTGTTATAATTCATGAACTGTTTACTCTTTGCAGAAAGGCAAGGTCATGAAAGTACGCTTTACCCATAACGGTTTAAATAAACCAGTTAATACTTTGTTTATTGGCACCTCACCCGAATTGGAATTGGCTTTGTATACTGTGTGCTTTAAGTTGAGAGCCGATCGTACTTGCCCCGTTTCTTTGGGTAATAATAAAATTGGTGTTGTAACCTATTCATGGCGTTATCGTGGCAAGAGCTTGATAGGCAGTGCTTATCCAGAAATTTAAGTTGTTAAAAAACGAAAAACCTTTTTGTATAAGTGAAATTTTTATATTCAACGACAAAGTTTAATAAAATTAAATTAGTTTAGTTTTAACTAAGTGAAATACAACCTTGTTTTTTGAAAAAAAAAACTGTAAGGAATAAAACTTGGCTAAAGGCTAACATTTTTGTATCTGGCAACATTAAACTTATTATTGTGCTGCAGCATTAAGCAGGAACCTCAACCACAAGAAGAAGAAGGTTAAAGTGGGGACATTTTATATATTTTTAATATAAGATGTCAAGTTGAAACTACACAAGGTGAAATAAGAGGCGAATTGTATTACGATAGACAACAAAACTCACCACAAATTTGCTAAATTTTGGAAAAGGTTTTTTGTTATATTTTTGATATATTTTAAAATAAATACATTTATTAGTTGTACAGTGGTAAGTTTATTTACCAACACAACAAGACAGCGTTGCCATACTTCAACTTTATGGAAGTGTTTTAACAAAGAAAATCGCCTCTAAAGAAAAATACAATATGGCTTCACCATTTTTAAGTGAATTCGCCGATTTAGTGTTGCATTAACTACTTCGCTTATTACTAAATCAGTATCACAGCAACTGTCGCCGCGGACGCACGAATAACGGGAAACGAGTAAACTGCGCAAAATTTAAAACGAAAACAAACAATTACTATTAAAAAAAAACAATTAAAATTTAAACAAAAAGTGTTATTAAACTTAAAATATATATTAAAAGTAAAATAATTTAATAAAATATTAAGTTAGAAGCACAAAAATTATGCTCAAAGAGTGGGTGTAATTGAAGAGTAAAAAACAAGCTGTTTTTACGGCAAATTTAAGTGAAAAAAGTGAGTAAATAAAAAAAGAACAAAAACAATAAAGTGATGGTAAATTTTGTGAAAAATCTTTGTTTGTATAGGTGTATCTCTGAGTAATGATGGTGTTTTTTTGTTGTTGTTGTTCTGTTTTCTTGTGGGGTTCATTTGAGCGTTTGTTAGTAGTAGAATTGGTATTATTGTAATGTTTTCATTTAAAGTCTACAACAACAATAATAAAATATACCTTTTAGTGTATAGAATATAAAAAACAAGAAAAAGCAAACAATAAAGGAATCAAACACAAAAGAAAACATGAATTTAAAGTCGGATAAATTCAAAGAAATTTAAAGCAAGCAAGCTTAATTAAAATAATAATAAAAAAACGAATAAACATTAAAGAAATTTCATAACCGGATGATGGATATTTATTTAATCAAGCCGACAGGATTTAAAAAATAAAAATAACTTTCAGCTTTAATTGTTTAATTGTATGGGAAAGTTTAGAAGGGGAGTTTGGTATGGCCAAAAAAAGTGTTGCCAATTTTAAGTAGAATATTAAATTAGACAAAGCCCTCAGATTTTGAAATCTTGTTTGCTTTGAATCAAATTGTGCCAAAATAATTTTTTTATATTTTTCTTTTCAAAATTTGTAATTTGATTACCATATTTGGCTTTAATTATTACAAACACAGGTCATCATAATTATTTTTTATTTATGGTTTTGTTAACCAAAAGTTTCATATTACACAGTTTTTTTGTACACTTAGCTTAAAATAAATAAAGGTGTAAATAATTTATTTGGATTTTTTTTTGTTCGTTTTAGCTCACCTATCAAATTACACATAATTTATAGTTTTTTTTTTACCAGAATTGCAGTTTGCATTGAGTAATTGTCTCTTTCTAAATATAACCCTGTCCATATTTTTTTTTTATTTTTTTGTTGTCATTGCTATTTTTGTATTTGTTGTTGTCATTCTTATTACACCATAATAACAAACACTCATTATAAAAAAACTAGTTTGGAATTCAATTTATTGATATTAAAATATTTTTTTTGTAATGAACAATGGAGGTTTTTATTTTACTTCAAGATTATTGAATTAATTTTATTGGTTAAGGGAAAAAAGTAAATTCGAAAAGTAAATAATTTCTAATAGATTGTTAATTGAAAACAAAAGTCTCAATCTGTTTAGCAGAGTGTGAAGAGTTTATTATCAGATAATTTCCTAATGTAAAGTTCTTTTGTTTTTGGAAAGAGTTTTATTTGTTTTGCTAAACCCGTTTTTGAAATAAACCCGCTATTGACATAAGAAATCATTTCCTAATTTAAACTTATTTTAGATTCAGAAAGATTCTAAATTTGTTAGATTTTTTATAAATTTAAATTTCACAAACTGACGTTTAAAAATATTGAAGAATTGCGAAATCAACATCACTACCGACAGTTTCTCCTCCCATTACAAAAAACAGTTCTTAATGACAAACATTTTATAAGTCAGAAGATGTTCTTTCCTACAGATTCTATAAATTCCAATAACTTTGTGAAAAAGTGTCGCCACACTACAGACATGTATTGCAATGATATTGTTTATACATCATTTTAACACTTTTCTACTCATCAATGATATGCGGCAATGAAATCTGGATTGTTTAAATTGGTTTGCGAACTCATAATCTAAAGATCGTAACTCATTTATTAGCATACTGCCCCTTAATTCAAAAGGAATATAGGAAACATGAGCGAATGGACTACAGTTCTCCCGAAATGAAGTATTTAGTCTTCATATTAAGACATTCACAATTCATTCGATTACTTTAAAAAGTCATAATTTGTTAACAAAACTTCTTAAAACTAGATTTAATTACAAAACCACTTAATTACTCTTTCTTTTATTTTACAGTAATTAAAAAACCACCAAAAACTTGGCAATCCCGAAATACTACAAATTCGCCTTGAACACATGCACACAAAAACATTTGTATCCTTCATTTAACGGGATAACAAGAAATAGCTATAAAACTCAACAGCAAGCAGAGAGATACTACACCACAATGATTGTCAAAAAAGTATGGTGAATTACACAATGTCTTATCATTTGCTGACTCGCTCTTTTTGCACTCTCTCTCGTTCTTGCTCTCAACAACCATCATTGCAATGTCTATTACAGTTTGAGTGAAATGTAAGCAAAACGCACGTATACGCGAAGGAAAGAACATCGTGCACGGTTAAACGCGAGTGTAGTTTTGAAAGGAAAATATAAAAAGGAAAACACAAATTCAAATAAAAATATTGCAAAAAAAATATTAATCAAAAGTGAAAAAATAATAGAATAAAAAAATCGATAAAATGCAATTAAATAATCATACAATATATAAAGTAAATAATATTTATACATAAATTAAATGATTGAAAAATACAAAAAAAATAAAATATTAAACGAAATAGTGCGTGTAAAAGAGTTTTGTGTGTCTGTGTTTTTTTAGTAGTTGTAAATGTGTGTATGTAGATAATGGTATGTATGCCTGTATGACGGTCGGTCGGTTGTTTGCTCCAGCTACGAGCTTAACAATAATGTATGTTGGTTGTATAAGTACATATTTTTGGGTGTGAAAACGAAAGTGAAAATCTAGCACAGCAGCTACGAGGACCAAAAACAACGAGGACGAAAAAGTAAAGAAGACAAACTGGCAGGCAACTATTGCTGCTGTTAGTTGGACAGGCAGGGTAAAAGGAATACTTACTACTAGTTTTTAGACATATGAATGTATAATTGTCATGCTAGTAGTAGTGATACTACATAGTTGTTCCCTGAACTGATCTCTTTTTTTTGTGTAGCATTCTTCATACCCATAACAAAATCTTCAACAACATCATCATCATCATCACCAACATCATTTACTTTTTCATCAACCTCCTTCATCAAAAATCTCATACTCATCTCTAGGGTGGATTAAATGTTACATAAAAACAAGGTGTAAATAAAGTGTATAAGACTGAGTGTGTCGTCTCTATGTGTAGTAATAACAACAACAACAGCATTTAAAAGAAATTAAAACAAATACAACAACAAAATGTGCATTTATTTAACGAAAACAAAAGTGAAATATTAAACAAATAAAAATAATTGTGTATTTGAACAAAAACTGTAAAATAAAACGCAAATATTTTTTTTAAATTAAACAAAAACATTTTGTCAGTCAATTAATATTTAATAAACGTTTAAAAGATACAAAAAAGTGTGTATACAACAACAACAACAAATTAAAGATAAAAGAAAACTAAGAGATACAAAGACACACATAAAAAGGGAAAATAGAAGAGAATTTAAAAAAAAATAAAATCAATTCTTAAAGGACATGACTGACTGGCTGGCAGGCTGGTAGCCTGGCTTTGTATGAGTGTGTGTTAAGCTCTTTATAAGTTCATGTGTGTGTATGCATGTGTATGTGACGTCAAAAGTCGTAATCATTGTTGTTATACATAGAAGAGATATTATTAAAATTTTATTTTGTTGTTGTTGAAATTGTCTTAACTGCTGCTGCTTCTTCAAATGTTTCATCACTCCACCACCAACAACGCCACCAGCAGCAACACCACCACCTCCTACAACGCTCTGGCGTTTGTCAAACGTTCCCACATAATCTAAGCTTCTTCTTCTATATTTACAGTAACAACTCTCCTTACAAATAACAAAAAAGAGTTTCGAAACAAATAAAAGATAAACGAGCGAAAAAAAAGGAATAAAAAAGGAAAAATGACAAGAACATAAAACTAAAGAAAACTTAAAACAAAAATAAAACAAGTGAGAGCAAGTGTGCGTGTATTAGAGTTTTTTTCTTGTGAGTGAGTTTTATTTTAAATAAAAATACAAAAAACTCATACACATACAACAACTACAAGTACTTTTGGCCTAGTACTTCTTGAAGTAGCAACCAACCAACCCCCCAAAACAGGAATCATACTTAACCTCTTTGTTCACCTTGTTCCAAGCCAAATAGCAACAACAACAACAACTAGAGACAAAAATTAAAAAAGCAAAAAGTAAAAAAAAAAACACACAAAAAAGTGTAATAATAAAAAATAATAGTGTAGAAAATATAAAAGAAAATATCATAATGGAGCAGCCCAGCATACTTGTTAGAATTTTACATTCGATACCGCATGTGAACTACACATTTCAACGGGTTAATGACACCTTCAATCCGGACAGCGATGTTTATCTAGAGGTGAGTGAATTGTTGTCATTTTTGTTTTTGCCATAAATTAGGACATCTAATTAAGTTAAAGTTTTATTTTTCTCGATGTATTTATCTCACTTGGCTCCTTTAGAGTTTTTTTGTTTAAAGATAAAAAAATTTAAAGAAACTTTTTATCTTTTTATATTGTTTCTTTTTGGCTAAAAAAAAACCTGCATAGTGTCTGTTGTTTTTTGTCTGAGATTTTTTCTTGTCTCTTGTTTTTGTCTTCTTTTTTTCTGTACAATTTTAAAGCAATTGTCTACAATATTGTTACGTTTTTCTTTTACTGTTGTGATAAGAATTTTCAAAGTTTTGCACAAAAGTAGAAGAAAATAAAGTTTTATGTATCAACATTCAAGTGTTTGCATTCACATGCCCACATCTTTTCTTTCTAACGTAACTAAACTGCTACAGCAACATTTTTTTTTAGCGAAAACGATAACCCAGTGAAGAATAATTTTCAAATTTTATTTATTCGGAAAAGTAACACAAAAAAAGTTTTTTCATTGTTGTATATCAGTGATCGGCACTAAATGATCTATACCATGTATGATCATTGATATAGCTTTAACCAAACTAATGATCTTTAAACGAAAATGTGATTTCTAATTTGGACCTTGAAGAACATCTTCTCTTTTTAAAACAACGATCTTTAACTGAAAATGTGATTTTTAATTTGGACCTTAATTCAGAGAGCAGTATGCGATATTTCTAGCCAATTGGATTGACTAGGAAAAGAGGCTTAAACCAAGATCTCTCTCAGTTTGTAGAGCGGCACGGATATATGTATCGATTATTTGGACAGGGTGTCTGAGAGAACGAATCGATATTTCTAGGTTAGGTTAGGTTGATAGGAGTATGTATAATACATCAAACCCAAAGACATTCACCTAGATATTTCTAATTTTGGATTAACTAGGAAAATAGGCTTCTACCAAGATCTCTCTCAGCCTGCACTCTTGTAGAGCGGCACAGATATGTAAAAGATATTGTATGAATTCTAAGTAAGTCTATAATTCTACAATATGTCGACATCTCACTTCATCCAATTCGAGATCTTTAGAATATGCAAAACTATCTACGTAGATATTAATAACAGACAACTCGAGACTTAGTTGTAACAATTTCGAAAATTTATGTGTGGGCTAAGAACTCTGTTCCAAAAGATAATGTATTTTCATTCTTTTTAGTATTCTGAATACTTTTAAGGAGTTTCCTTTAGTTTGACCTTGACAACGTACACATTTTGGTAAAAAAAATCTGAAAAACATTGTTATCTGGTTAACATAAACAATGACCCGTTATTCAACTGAAAAAATAAATATTACTCTAACAGTTATTTATGTATATAACTAAAATTTAAAGAAAAAAAAAGCAAACAGTTTTTGTTGACAATTTGATAAAACTTTTCCAAGTATGTCGAAAAGAAGATACAATAACTTTTGCAACAAATATCAAGAAAATAGTTGTAACATTTTTTTCCCAAAAAAACCCTTGTTTACATTTCACAAAACAGAAAATTGATAAAATTAAAAGAAAATAATTAGATTTTAAAGTAAAATGTTTTTATATAGGTGTTAAAATACATAGCCATGAATTTAAAACCTAAGAGAAAATATATATTAATAATGCATATATTTTTTTGAAATTATATTTGTTTTGACATTTACATTTCTGAGTTTTTGGTTAAATATTTTCTTAAGCTATAACTACACTACCTGCTGTGATGATTTATGATTTATGCAGTATTTCAAAATATAAGACGTTTACGCTTCAATGTGACAAATTCATTTGCATTTGTTTTTTTATTTTTATCTTTTCACACTAAGACAGTGGATATATTCTATATATGTATATATAGTTATAGTAGTATAAGACAAGCACAATATAACAGTTATTATATACCTTATAAAAAGCCACTGGATACAAATTTTCCGTCTCTAACAAACTAGTGACAAATACAACCGTATAAATGCATATTTATGTATAATATAAACGTTTCTATCTTTTTTTCTGACTTTCTCTGTTTCAAGTGCCTCAGTGACTTCCTTTTGCCTATTTAGACATGTCCTCGCCGGCATAAAAGCAACAACAATAATAACTACAGTTACAAATGTATATGTGTGTGTGTTTGTATGACAATTGTTTGTCATTTTAAAAACAAGTCCTTGAATTGTGTTATAAATCACACCTCAATCATAAGTGTTACAACAAAAACAACAAAAAACACTTAAGAAAAATGCAAATAATGTCAGAGCAGGTATTTACACACACAATTGTAAAAACAATTTTTTCTAGGTTAACAACTACTTTGTCACATTATCCTTAAATTACGAAAATATAGCATATTTAGTTTCATTTAAATTTATAGCAAAAACGTTTCGTTCAATTTAATTTAATAAATGTTTTCAAAAGAATTTTTCGTTTATTATGAAACTGTAATTTCTTCAATTACTTAGGTCGTTAGTCATTTATGGCATTCTTTTTTTTCTTATACTCTCTCCAAGCACTCAATTAGCGACACCACACCACGCCTTTACTTACTCTTATTTTACATTTAAATGCAGGCCTAGGTTTGCATTTCTGTTGTATTATGACGTAAAAGCCCATAAATGTTGCCGAAGTAGCGAAGTTTATTTTAATTCAGCAGCATTTATGTAAGTGCAACAAACGAACGAACAACAACAACAACAGCAAAAAAAACAAGTAAAAAGCAAAATCATACATTTTTGTGTTTAACGAAAACGTCAGAGACATCCTTGCCATTGATTGTCCTAGTTTTTGCACTAAATTGCACGTCATTGGTTTGAATACTAAACAAAAAAATATTTAAAACAACAACAACAAAGTCGCAACAAAAATATATTTCAACATTTCCATTATTGCCGTTTT
Source organism: Lucilia cuprina (assembly GCF_022045245.1). Taxonomy (NCBI): domain Eukaryota; kingdom Metazoa; phylum Arthropoda; class Insecta; order Diptera; family Calliphoridae; genus Lucilia; species Lucilia cuprina. The sequence continues at coordinate 642,297 of NC_060951.1, read as the reverse complement.
TAATCGTGTATTTCTTTTTGTTATTGTTATTATTGTTGTAGTTGTTTTATTATGTATGCTGGTAATCCTGCAAAAAACCAAAATGAATGAATCTTGTTGTGTTTCTTTTTTTTTTTTTTGTTTTTCATTTTTCTACTCGTTTTCATTTTGGACCACTCACTCTCCCTCTCACTACGGCTTTAACTGTAACATCAACAAATGACTTAAATGTAGAAAACGTCATCAGTAGTTGTAGCTGTATTGTAGTAGTAGTTGTACGAGTAGTTTTTAGAAGGATAAATTAAGTATCAAAAGAAAACAAGGAATAACAAAAAAAGTAGTACACATATACATAAAACTGAAATATATACTCTATATTAAAATTTTTGTTGTTGACCAAACTGATGAGTGTTCACACAACAACAACAACAACTAACAGCAACATCTACTGACAACAACAATATAAAATTGATAACTTTTTCATGTTGATGCTGCTGATGATGATGACGAGAATAGTGATGTGTAATGAATACATATACAAATAGGAATTTACCGACAGTATGTGGTAATGGCACGTAACTTTAGAGATATATTCACAGACTCTCTGCAAATACTTGTCAATTTGTAGAGTTATTTTTAAGAAAAGATTCGGTTTAAACACTATCAAAAAGGATACATTTACTCCTTGGAAAACTTTAGGGTCTTAAATTTGTGAGTACGTCTATGTGTGCGTGTGTGTTATTTAAATGTTTTAGTAAGCCAAGGCTTTTAAAGTTATGTAGTCAATATTCAATAAACTTCGTTTGATCTGTTAAAAAGGACATACTGCATCGTAAAGTTTATTTTACATAGTTGTCGATATTAATGATATGGCGCCATTAAAAAACTTGATTTGTTGTTATTCTGAAAAAACTAACTTTCAATTCGGGTTTAAAGTTAACTTATCATTTTTAAGAACATAATAGTTATATTTCTAAAGAAACGCCACACCTCCTGTATATATTCCGCCCATTTTTATTTCTTTTACTGATTTTACAAATGTATTAAAAAAGCGCTTAAAACTCTTTGGGAAAATTTCTATTTAATAGTTCAACATTTAGAAATGTTCCATTATAATTATTTAGTTTTGTAGCAAGTGCCACGCCCACTATTTTAATCCCTTTCATTTTTGTATAAATTTGCTAAAATTAAAATGATATTACTCGTTTACAATATTAAAGCACGATATATTCTAGATATTTATTAAAAGGATTCAATTTAATAGCAGATGCTACGCCCACTATTCTACACTTTTAAACATTTTTTACTTCATTACTTATCGGTAATGAGATAAATTTCCAAAGATTTTGAAAATTATAAATGAAGGCTCAAAACAATTTAATTAGAACATAATTATCATCTAAATTTAAACTCACATAGACTTCACCTAATTATTCACACTACATCCTGTTTTTTTTAACCTCAATTTTAAAATGTTTTTAGAAAAAAAAAATCATGTGGGAATTTAAATGAAAAGTTGCAGTATAAAATTATTGAGAATAATAGGTACTGTGCATTAACAGTTCCATTTCTGCCTCAATTGAATGCCAACAAATTTGCAACTTATGTATTACACTTAAAGTAACAAACTTCTTTGTTGATTATGTTGACGTTGTTGCTAATGCTGTTCACTAGTTTTCTGTTTCTTCATTTCATATTTGCGGCTTTTTTTCTTCTTCGCTACCATATGTCCTCTGGAGACTAACCAATACAAACTACCAACCATTACCCTACCCTCTCAGAGTTTTTACCAACATCTCAATCATAATGATTTTGTGTACTAGAAAACTATAGATAGATAAAATATACTATTTATGTATGTAAGTATATATGTAGATATAGTTGGTATGTTGCATCTTTACAAGTTTTTTTTTATTTGTTTGTATGTATGTATATTGTAGATGGTTGACCTAGTTGCATGACCTGAATGTTTATATAAAATATGCGAAAATCTTTTCAATATGCCAGTTTTTTTTTGCCTTCTTAACTATTATGTCAATTTACATAATTTGAACTAAGGGATTTACAAATAACTACAAATATGTTATATTTATATACATTAATGTAGTTTTGTACGTTATAAACAAGTATCTGTACATGCAACATATTCATAAATACATCAATACAATAATCGGATTTCATATAAATTAATTCATGGAAAATATTGCTGGCATTAGCTATTATTGTTTATTGAACGCCTAGTTTTATTTTTTTGTTTGTGTACATATGTTTAGTTAAAAATATTGTTACATTTTATAAATGTTTATGCAGCAAAGACTTGTTCTTGCAACCTACATTTAATGATGCCACTTAATAAACATTCATGTAAATACAACAAAAAAAGAAAGAGGCGTTACATCTACGCCAAATGTTGTTTTTGCTTTTTGAAACTTGCTAAAGTTGATAACTTCGGATGTAATTAAATTAAAGAGGACGAAAAATTTATGAAAAAAAATAATACTTTTCTAAAGGCTTGAACAGTGCAAATTCGCATCTTGGTTAATATAGTTGTTACGCCCACTATTTGTTGTTAAAAATGATATTTTGAATAACCTTGCTGGGTTTTACTTTAACCTGACATTTTTTAAAATAAAAGCATCACTTTTCAAGTGAAACGCCATGCCCACTATATACTCCGCCCATATTTATTTATAATGCTGAAGATGTGGTAAAAAGGTTAAATACAATTGAAAATATGTATATTTTAGAGAATTTCAAAATAAAATATTTAGAAAAAGATTATTTAGAAATATTCCATAATAAGTATTTAGCTTTGTAGCAAGTGCCACGCCCACTATTTTGATTCCGTTCATTTATTACCAAAATGATAAAAAAATACTCTTTTATAATTTTGGAGCTGGTATTCTTGATATTAATCAAAAGGATTTACGTTAATAGAAGATGTTACCTGCACTATTCAGATCCCGCCTCTTTGTTATTTAGAATAAATTAAAAATTAATTCTTACAATGTTTTTAAACTGTTAGTTCAATATTAATCGAAATCGTGGTTAATGTTAGGTGCAACGCCCACTTTATGACCACTCCCATTAAAATTCAAAATATAAATACCATAAGTATACCGAAAACCATAAGTTTTTAAGCTAAAAGTGAAGATATGTCAAAGGAAAAATAAGTTATGTCAAAGTTCTTTTGGTGCTGTTTAAAGGCTCAAAAAGGGCCAGAAATAAACACAATATCCCCGCATGGTTAAAGAAATTCTGAGGTCAGATTCGAATTCGGAGAATACTATGGTCTCTGCCTTCAAAATTTGATCAAATCGATTTTCTTTGAAAATTTTTTTAAGATTATTAAATAAAAATAAAAAATTTCGTATAAAAATAGATTTTATTTCTTATAAAGTGGCAAGTTTTCAAATATTTCGAAAGTCATATATCAACTTAAGAGGAAATTATTTAAAATTAGCTTTTAAATCAAAACCAAAATATAAATCAGAAACAAACAAATTGTCAAAATATTTTTCTTTATAAACAAACTTGCTTAACATCTGTTACAAAATATGAAAAGAATTGAGTGAATGCTGGTGAAGTTAAGTAGGTGTTGGTTTAGGTATTGTTGTGATTAATTAACAATTTTATAATAATATTTATTTAAGATCAGTTTATGTTAAAGAAATAAAAACAAAATAAACTACTTTCACTTTTATAGGAAAATTAAAAAAAATTTTCAAAATTTTTTCCTCAAACTATGTATTTTCATTATTTTTTTTATATATGAATGTATATAAAAACACCCACTTATGATTTAAAGTGCTTACTAAACAAGCTTCGAAATAACATAATGTTAATAGGAAAACCGGTATCTGACAATATTGTTTTGACTTTTTAAAAGCTCTTTTCTCAAATTAAACATGTATTTATTATACAGACTAGACTAGGGAATATGTATAGAGTTCCTCCAGAAATTTATACATATGCAAGTTGAAAGCAAATATGTTTAGATAACAAACGCCTTAAATATGCATTTATGAATATCAAGTGTTTTTTGTTGTAAAAATTTTAAATTTATAATTTTTGTTTTAGCTTTTATTGGGTTTTTGTCTTGATGTTGCTTTTTTTTGTAAATGCCGCCACCGCCCTATATTATGATACACTATGGACTCGTTTAAACTTTCATTGTAGGAAAACAACAAATTTCTTACATAAAAAAAATTGAAATAAATATTAAACACTAAATGGAATGAGTAAAAGAATAAATGAAGAATGACTGATATGCTGGTTAGATAAAGTATATCTTCACTGTATAAATGTATGTAGACCACAAATATAAATAAAATATATACAGACAAATATCGTATGTATATTTGTTTAGTATATTGTATTGAATTCCTTTACCATATTTCATGATTATTTTCTTTGTTTGCACTTTATGTTTTTTTTTCTCATTCTTTGTGTTTTTCTCGGTTTCTTTTCAAAAGTTCTTAAAAAAAATTGTAACTAAACATAATTATTATTGTGCTACCCTGCTCTGTTCTGCATTGTAGTGTTAAAGGTGTTTAAGTTGTAATCACTCAAAAAAAAAAAACATATGCATTTTTCTGACACATTGTGTACATATTGTTTTCATATTTATGAACGTAATTTACTGATAAATACACTTAAACGATAGTGACATTTTGCCTTATTTTTTTTTATCACACATTATTTAGGTTCATTTCATTTCTGTTTTCATTTTTTAATTTTTTTTCTTCAGTTGTCATATTTAACGAATTACATGTCGATAATGGAAAGTGCATGAAAGTACATACATACGTCTGTATGTATGTAAGCTAAAAAGAATGATTTGTTTCTAATGGTTATTTTGTTATTAATGTTTAAATAGATATTAAGTGTTGACAGTATGTTAAAGAATGTATTCATTGTTGGTTATATTTTAGCAATATAATTTTCCTTTGCAAACAAATTTTCTTGGTTTATAATGATTTTTATAAGCATTCTTTGACATTAAATGGAAATGACAAAAAAAGCTTTTTACCACAAACAAATTTATTCAAAAACTTTCGTTACCTAAAAGCTTTTTACTTAAAACTATAATAAAATATGCTTCTGGTGAATTATTCCTTTCATAAAGAGCTTTTTTGTGATTTTTAGCAATAAGAGGAAATTACGAAAAAAGCTATCCACTACAAACAAATTTCTTTTAATAGCTTTTTACTAAAAACTTTTATATCAAAAACTTTTTCTAAAAATGTCAGTTTCTAACATACTTTTTCACAAGAAAAGCTTTTTTCTTACAGTTTTTCTTATTAAAATTTTCTTGAAAACTACTTTTTTAAAGAAACTTTATACATTTTTACTAAAAAACTTTATCCACAGAAAAACTTATTACAATCAAAAGCTTACATAAAGCAACATAACTTTTGCTCAGAGCTTATTCTTCAAAATAGCTTTAATGAAATTAACAAGGAATACTGATCGTCTGAGAAAAAAAAACTTTTTCCACAGAAAAATTGATGACAACCAAAAGCTTAGTAACTTTTGCTCAGAGCTTTTTTTTTTAAATAGCTTTAATGAAAATAACAAGTTATACTGATCGTTTGAGAAAAGAAAACATACTAAAGATAGCTTGTATTAAAGCGGTCGGTTCAAATATTGACAAAAAAATAAAACAAATACAAGAACCTTTTCGACAAGGCTTGTCAAATTTAAGTGAAATTATAATTTGAAATTTTAGTAAAAAGAACTAAAAACTAAAGCCAATTTGAAACGGCATGATATTACTCAGCATCCCGAGAGAGGCAGACAAACAAACAGACAGTCACGTATGCATGTTGTAAAACAACTTGAGCATCTGCGCCGGCGCAATGCAACTGCAGACAACAGCTGCTGTACCCTTAGAGTGTGTGGATATTATAAAGCGTAAAATTAATAGCAATTAAGACAAAAGGAATGTTGAAAACATAAGTATTTCCTTTAAAATGTATACTAGAATTTTTTTATTTTATTTTTTTTTTTTTTTTGCTATAAAGGCTCACAGACTATGACTCATATAGACGAGACAATAAGGATCATTTGAAGCTGTGAGTTAAGGTTTGAGTTTAAAAAAGTAACATTTAGTTTTATGTTACAACTGAAAGAAGTAAATAATGGCTGAGTCACTATATTTTTTAATTATGTTTTATAAAAAGAGAGGAAATAAAAAAAAATACTTTGAAAGGCTTGAATTTTGTTGGTTCTAGTCGTAGAGAGAAAGTTGTCTGAGAAGTTATACAAGGTAAAGTTATTTGAACAGATAAATATGTTTATATTTGTCTTAATCTTAAATGTGCTTTAGATCAGGGATTGGCAGATAAGCATAAATGAGCCCTCTCGAAATATGAATTTGTTAAAGTAAGAGAATAAGAAAAATTATAAGAGAGCTTTTAACTTATCTCTGTTTTAGACTATTAAACTATTAGACGCTTAAGGGAAACCCACTATAAGTCACATAGAGTTCGTAAACTTTAAGTTACAAAAGTATAAAACTTAATTATCGTTTAAAATGTTCTAAAATTTAAACTATTAAGTATGTAATGAAAGTTTAAATATTTTGATTTAGTAGCTTAACAAGTTAATGCACTAATCCCTTATAATTTATTTAAAACTCTTAGGTATACATTATAGGAATTTAATTTAATTTTAATGAAAAAACTATTTTAATTATTGTTTTGTATTGTTTTTTTTTTCTGTGCTGTGCTGTGTGTTTAAATATTTTCTGCATTTTAAACTAAATCTAGTTTAGTCAGTGAACATTTATTGCACACACATTTTCAACAGTAAATTACTAAAATTAAATGTATGAATGAAATGTAAATAAATGAATGACTCAGGGAAACCCCAAAAGTGTCGAAACACACTTATCATTAGTTTCAAATAGTTGGTTACAAATCGTCTAATCGGCTTTATTTTTATTTGCCATACACAATATAAAAAACGAGGGAGGTGTGAAATTTAAAACTTTGTAGCCAAATTGCATAAAACAATTTTTCGTATATGTAGTATATCCACTAAATCTAAGCCAAATAAGTATAAGCTCTCAACAAAATGAGTGCAGCAAAATGGGGAGATATGAAAATTTGTATGTGTGTGTTGGGACTGAAATTGACACTTGAAATCTCTATTTATGTTGAAAATTTCACTAATTAAAAGCATGTCTATTAGGATCAAGTTTTTGTAATTAAATAAAAAGAGACGGAGCAACTTAACTGGCTAACTGGTCACTGCAATGTAGCACAGACGATTGTTTGGTGTTTGTTGAAATTTGAAAGGCTGTTTAAAACACGCACATGTTTTCAATATAAAATTTTAAGCTTTTTTCCATTAAAAAAAATTTGTTTAATAAAAAATATATTAACATCAGATAAAAAAATAATTACTGGCAAAAAAACATTCATTTAAATTATAAGTTATAAGTTTTTTTGGTTAAGTAGTAAAAAGTTAGTAAAAAGTAATAAAAAGTTATAAAGATTTGAAAGTAAAGTATACAAAAGTTTATTTAATTTTGCTTTAACTATTAAAATAAGTATTTCACTTGGTTTCTACTTTAAATTTAAAAATTTTTCTATTTTAATTTAAAAACAAAAACTAATTGAACTTTGCAAAGTATTTAAGTATTTGCTATTTGCAATTAGTTATTTTTTTTCTATAAATTTCTGTGTTATAATTAGATTTGTAATTGTATTTTTTTTGTATTTCATTATTAAGACATTTAGAGTATGTAGTGGTGTGTGTTCATTCATATTGTTGTAATCAAATGTTCTTGTTTTTGTGCATTTCAATATGCTGCTTAATCACCAGCATGTTGTTATGACAATAGAGGACGGACTTTGTTCCTGATTAGATGTTGGATATGTGGACCAATAGTCTTTATAAACATCTAAATACATGCATGTGTATATGTATATATTCTACTACTCAAATCTTTAGATTAATTGCTTTTTAAAATGCGGGTAACTTTGAGTGGCAGTGCAATAAACTCTGAAAGATAAGCAGGGAAACCGGAAATATGCCATTATATTTTATGGAGAGTTTATTGGACTAATGTGTCTTAAAATTAAGTGCATATTTGTGCATATTTCTAATTTTAAGAGCATATTTTTATTTCGTGAAAGTTTTGGCAAACTTATAACAATAGAATGAACCTTCATGGATGTCAATGCGAAGAGATAACACTATGCCATTGTCGAAAATGTAGAGGTGTACTACAAGGGATCATTAAGCAATCTGATCCTTTTGGATCAGGGTGGATGAGGGTGCCGACTCTGAACACTCAGATCATAATACCATTACCATAATCATATCTCAACACAACAAAGGGAAAAAGTAAATAGTTGGTGAGAAAAATGATAGACTTCCTGTTACAACAACAACATTGAAGAAAATAATTTTTGATAAACCCGAAAAAAGATTCTAGACACTGAAAAAGGAAGAGAGATAACGGAAAGAAATCTGTTTCTACCAACCTGAAAAAAGAGTCTAGACACTGAAAAAGGAAGAGAGATACCGGGAAGGTTTCTGATAGCGACAAAAGATTTTCCACTAAGAAACCCAGACTTTCAAGTGTCGCTACAAAAACAAAAAGAAAGGCAACGAAAGGGCTTAAAAAAGACTCTATCAATCTGAGAATAGAAGCTAGACGCGATCTACCCATAAAAACGATCTCAGCTAACCATGTAATTTTTATTCTATTAAAAGCATATTTTTGCATATTTTGTTATTTAACTCACATAAGTTTACTTTTTCCAATATTTAGTTAAATGTTAAGGATTTTTTGCAATTCGTCATTGCATATTGTAAAAATACATATGTCCAATTATAGCTCATTGTTTAGTCCATTTTACCTAAAACATTCCAAACAAATCTAATATATTTGCATATATACATATGTCTGTATTCTTTTCAAAAACAAAACTGACAAATAGCACTGGAAATCTAATTTAATTTGATTTAATAAATTGTATAGTAAATGAATAAAGTCTCGTTAAAATAATAATTGAAATAAATTGAATTAAATTTTTGATTTCATAAAAATAGAAATTTACATGACACAACTAAAAACATATATATATGTACAGAGACATGGTGACATGTGGCGTTTTTTTTTTAAGAGGCTAGACTGCATACAATGTTTAAATTGATTAATAATATTTCGAACAAAAAAAAAATGAAATAAAATATAGAATTTATGGTGTTATTGCCATTAAAAAGACAAGTATAAAATTTAAAGGAAATGTTCTAGGAACCACATTCAGATATACATACACACGATAGTATCTTTTAATATATTTTCCGAAAACACAACTAAAAGTCACTTTTACATAAAGATGTTGTTAAACAATTTACTATGTAGGTGAGAAAGATAGACAGACCAGACATACATATTTTTCGTGTTCAAGACACACAAACTAGAAGAAGAAAAACAAAACATTTTTATATTCTTTCTCTAGTTATAGTTTTAAACGCCCACCTACAACTGAACAGTATATAGTATATTTTACTAAAAGTATTTATAACAATTTAAAAATGTTTTTGAACTTGAACTTTTTTTCTTTTACATTTCGAACAACAGACAAGAGGGTTTCTTAAAAATTCTGAAAAACAACTTGTCAAAGATTAATGGCTTAATTTTTTATTAAATCAATGATGATGTTTTAATGGTTTAATTATCATTGCTCTTAATATTTATAACACAAATTAAACTAAAGGTTATTTAAATCAATAAAAAGAAGAAACTTGATTTTATGGCTCGTAAAAATAGCATATTTCAAATAAAAGAATTTTAATGTTAAAAACAATATTTTAAAATAAAAAACTAGTTGATATTGGCTATACCCATAGGCATAGGATAGACTACAATATATGCAACTTGCCTTGTTACTAAATATTTTCTTTTTTCACAACTGTCAGTTATAATTTTTATTACATTATAATACACCTCTTGATAGTATAGAAAAAAATTTACAATCTATTTTTTTTGTGTTTTATCTTCATGTAAATTTACACTTTTATAGGTTTTTGTTTTGGTCTTGTTCTCTGCTGTTTGGTTACTCTAAACTACTTGTAAAATGTCAATATCAGCTGTTCATTGACATTTTATAATGTCAAAAGTGTCATTGATATTTGAGAGACAATACACAATAAAAACCCAAAACCAAAAAAAAAAAACCCAAAATTTTATAAACATGTATGTATACCAACACTTAAAACAAAATAAATAATTACACAAAACTTTAATAGCAATCACACTACATATAAAACATCTGCTGCTGTTGCCGCTGCTTGGCTAGCTGGCTGTTGTCAACAAAATTCCAAATGTAATAGAAAACTATGTATACGTACATTTGTATGTATATTTCAAAATTATTTTAAAACTACCTAGATTTATTTAGGTAAATATGTTTTAAATACTATTTGCTTTTATAAACATTTATGCATTTTGAAATTAAAATTATTTATTTACTAACATTTCCGTTTTCTAAGTACACATAAAAAAATCTTTACTTAAATCAATTTCCTTTTGAAGCTATATTTATTAAGTATTTGTAGTATTGTAAATGCAGTTATTTATCTAGCTATTTTGTCTGTCTATCCGTCTGTCCTTCCCTAACTCTCTTCGTTCAACTGTTATTCCTTATTTAGATTTTTATTTGCTGTATTGTATGCCTCAAGTTTAAGCATATAAAACTTGCTTGCAACTTCAATAATGCGTATAAAATTATTAAAATAATATTTTATTTATTATAGACTTAATAAGGAATGTAGACAGAAAGAAGTCTTTATTTATACATAAATACAGATAAATAAACAAAAATGAAATAAATCATCATCATAATATTTCCATATTTTATTATGGGTTTCAACGCTTTGGAATTTATACCCTTCAGTGAAGGAGTTATAAAATTTTTGTTATAGAAAATTTTATCGTGAAGATTTTCATATCAGAGATAGTGTAAAAAAGTACTAGACTATACTATAGAGTAGACCACAGACTAGACAACACTGTAGACAAGACTACAGAATAGATTAAAGACTAGACTGCAGACTAGTATATAGGCGAAACTATACACTACCTTAAACTTTACAATTCAGTGGAGGAGTTACAGAGTATAGACTAAACTATAGACTAGAATATATGCTAAACTAGACTAGACTTTAAACTAGACTAGACTTTAGACTAAGCTTTAGACTAGACTATAGACGATACTGTAGACTAGACCATAAACAGGAATAGAATATAGGCTAGACTATACACACTTTTAAATTTACACTTCTCTGGAGAAGTTACAGAGCATAGACTATAAACATGACAATAGACTGACTTTAGGTTAAACTATAGTCTAGACTAGATTACAGAATAAACATAAGACTAGACTAGACCATAGACTAGATTTTAGACTGCACTATAAACTAGATAATAGACTACAAATTGGAGTATAGACTAGAGTGTTGAACAAACTTCAAACTAGACTTTAGACTAGACTATATCAAATACTGCTGAAAAAATACTGAAGTGCTGAATTATCTATGCCAGGTAGAGAAACTTTAAAAGCTTCCATATCTCAAAGAAAGTATAGAAGAGTCTGTTGTCGAGTGACTATCGAAGTCTGTGGTCGAGTGACTATCGAAGTGTTTGTATCCGACTATTTATATTTAATAGACTACTTTGAGAAGAGTCTATCTGTAATTGATCATCTTTATAATGTTCTATAATCGAGAAGTTTTTGTAGTATTTTTCGATATCAAAAAGTACTGAAAAAGTTATTAAAATACTGAATTTTTCAGACCTTATATTCTAAAGAGAGTATAGAGTAGAATAGAGGGACTATCGAAGTATTTATATCCGAAAGACTATAGAAGAGACATGAAACTAAATAAGAATAGAGTAGATATTAAATAAACTAGTGTCAGAAAAGTCTATCTATAAGCGATCAAATATGGAAAGTATTATAAATATAGAGAACTCTAGACCCAAAAGATTATAGAAGAAACTATAGAAAGAATCAAGAGATTTTGGTCAAGAGAGAGGGTTATATAATCAGGGGAGTTATTAACATTTTACTTTTTCTCTCAATTTTTAAAAAAAAACTGCACTTAACCACATTTGCACTTTAAGCTAATGAAATATACTAATATGTGTGTATTTAAAAGTTTTGCAATTATGTAGCAAAATTAACAACAAAAATAAATATAAAAATTAAATATATAAATACTTATATAGCATTAAATGCAAACGTTTGTGCATAAATAACAGCAACAACAAAAGCAACAATAAAAGAGAATTATTAAACATTTAACAATATTCTGTCAAAATAAGCTAAATGATAAATAAACATATACGGGCATATATACATATTTATAAATGTAAATATGTATTTATATGACTGCTTTAAAGATATTTTTTTTTATTTATAATATTTTCTGACATAAGTGTTTAAACAACAACGAAATGAATGAATGAATGGAATCGATCTTAAATTGGTATATATGCATAATTTTTTGTTAAAACAAAAAAAAAAATATGGAAAAAAATCACAAAAAAGAAGTACATACATACGTACGTACTATTATTATATAAACTTTTTATTCATGGAAGTGTATATTTTCCAATTTCATACTTCTCTCAATTTCCAATTGTGATTCAATTTTTGGTTTATGGTTTTTTATGTTGTACGTTTTCAGCAACGTGATTTGCATGATAAAAAGAAATATATATATTTTTCTATACTTCTACTGAGAACGCGTGACTGAGTATGACTTGAAATAAAATGTATGATTTTATTTTAAACAAAAAATATTGTAACTACTAAAAGAATAAACATTTACATACATAAGTATGAAAAATATTTAAATTATACAACGAAAACAAATTTGCACAAATAAAACCGTTTAAAGAACATTATAATTGAGTATGAGTGAGGGAATATGTGTGGGTGCTTGTGTTAAGTTTCCATTTCCGTTTCTTGGTTTTCTTTCATTGAAATTTACTTCTGTTCTTGCACAAAATGACCTACCAGAGACAAATGCAATTTGTAGGTAGATTAAAAAAATTCAAATTGCCAAAATATACCTTTTATTTTCTTCTTTTAAATCTCTTCTCAATCCATTTTAAGAATAAATGTGTATTCTTTTGTTTATTTTTAATACAACTTAGGTCTATTTACGATTGTTTTTGATGATCAAGATAATGATGATTATGGTTTTTTTCACTTTTATTGTTTTAGCTGGTATTCGGTAGTTTATTATATGGATATTTGTTAGTTTATATACAACACGTGCGTGCCATATGGGAATTTTACCATGATGCTTACATTTCTTAAGGGATTTCTGTTTCATTCAAGACATTAAGTAGTGTCTGATGTTCTATAAGAACTCCCCATTTTGTGTTTGAAAATTTTCTGTGCGAGTCAAATTCCCATTAGTAGTTACATACATACGTTCGGCGGTGTATGGTGTGCAATAAATAAATATTTAACTTTTGCAGTTTTTATTACAATTTTGGTTTTAGAATTCATATTAAAACAAAATATAGAATTTATCATTAGGAAAAAAACTCTATACCTTAAACAGTAATAAATAAATCAAATAATTCAGCTTTGCCTATTCCACCATTTTCCAGGTTTTATTTACATTTCTCATCCATACATTTAGAATTTAGTTTTGGTATGCATCTGTTTTAAATTGCGAAACGGTTGGTATTGAAATGGAAAAATAAATAAATATGTTAAAATATTAATAGGATGGAAAGGACGAATTTCAAATGAGCTTCACTTGCAATGCTATTTTACTTATAGTCACTTAAGCAAAACAGAGAAAAATCAAACATCACTTAAGCATGACTACAAGAAACTCTTTTACAAGCTATGTTGGTCTCTAACTCACACATGTATAACAAAAACAGATAGTTAACTGCCTATCACTGATCTAAAAAACAGATAGTTATCTGCCTATCACTGATCCAAAGAAGTGTTAATATGCTTACACAGAAAATATTTAGCAAAATCTTTCTAAATGTTACCTACAGAAGTGACACTTCCAAAGATAATACTATAGAGTAAAACAAATAAAACCCACAATATAGCAAAAACAAACAAACAAACAAAAAAAAGTAAAATAAACAAACACATAAACGTTAAAAGGAAATCCCTTTAAAACAAAAGTGAAAAAATCCATTACTCCCTGCGAACTTTGCATACATTTTGTTAGTAACTGCCTTTTGGGGGATTTGTGATCATGCAACTACAACAAAACTTTACCACAACAATATGGAAAATGGAGAAAAAAAAAAAATAAACAAAAAAAAATTGGGAAAAAACTACCCATGAATAGAAACAATATGCAACAATACCAGTTGGACTTGCCGGCCAGAAGAACGTCTGTTGTTGGTTGCTGCTACTGCTGCATGCTGCGGGCATTGCTGGTGATGTTTATCTGAATATGCACATATAAACAGGGAACAGATGTGTCGGCGTTTTTAGGAGCTTTTTTTTGAAAACAAAAAAATATATATCGTTTGTTCCATTTTTATTCTTTGTTTTTTATGAATCATTTTATTTTTCAGTATTTGTATTCATTGGTATTTTTTGTTGTTGTTGTTTGTCTGCTGCTGTATGTGTAGTAGTAAATTCCTGCCATTGCAGTTTTGTTTTCTCGTAAGTATTTTGACAGCAAGATTTTGCAGAAGATAATAAAAAAAAATCCAATATTAAATGGTTTCTAAAAAAATTGCATTTAATCTTCGTAAGCAAATTAAATGGTTTTAGTAAATTCCAAAAAAAAACTTAGAAGAATAATTGAATTTTAAGGATGGATTTAAAACGGTCTACAAAGTCAAAGAGATTTTCATTAAGTAATTGAAATTCTAAGAGATAATAAATGAAATTTTGTTAATTAACATTATTTGCCGAGAATAAAATAGTATAAAGTAGAGTTTAGAGTAGAGTTAAGACTAGACTAAAGAATGTACTATAGACCAGACTTTAGACTGTAGACTCAACTATAGACTGGACTATTGACAAGACTATAAATTAGACTATAGACTATCCTATAGACTAGACTATAGACTAGCCTATAGACTAGACTATAGACTAGCCCATAGACTAGACTATAGACTAGACTATAGACTAGACTATAGACTAGACTATAGACTAGACTATAGACTAGACTATAGACTAGACTATAGACTAGACAATAGACTAGACTATAAACTAGACTATAGACTAGACTATAGACTAGACTATAGACTAGACTATAGACTAGACTATAGACTAGACTATAGACTAGACTATAGACTAGACTAAAGACTAGACTATGGACTGGTCTATAGGCTAGAGTATAGACTAGACTACAGACTACAGATTAAACTATAGGCTAGATGATAAACTAGCAAGAGTTTTAAAGTTAAATAAGGAACCGAAAACGACTACACTATAGATCAGACTATACAGACCTGATTATAAACTAGATTAAAAATCTAGTCTATAGATACAGATACTAAATACAGGACAATAGGCAGGATTATAAACTAAGAGTTTTAAAGTTAGTAAGATAAAAAAATTATAAAAATTGATTTTAATAGCAAACAGCTGCCGTTAAGCCACCGTTTTTTTTTATAAATCACCCATGATTTATTAATTAAAATTATATGAATTTAAGATAGATAGAAGGAGAGAAAGAGAGAGAGAGAGAGAGAGAGAAAGAAACGCCAGCAATAAATTAATACCAACTAAATTTCATAAACAACTACTCGAAAATATAATTAATCATCTTTGTGTGGTGTCTCGTAAAAGATTAGTTTAATCTGCCCCATACTCCAATATGTACAAATATGTATGTGTGGGTAAACTGTAGACTAACTAACAGTAACTAACAGAAACCTGATTGTGTTTTTTTCTTTCTTAGTTTTTCCTAGCAACTCTTTTTTCAAGTTTTCTTTTTTCCTAAGATATTTGATCTGAAGTTAAGAAGCAAATGTACCAAATACCAAATGACTTAAGCAAGTAACCACAAGCCAACACCAACCACACTCTCTGTGGGACATATAACAGCTCCAAAAAAAGTCATAGAAAAAAATCTTGCAGCAGCATTTGAAGTTTGTTTTGTTTATTTTAAAGCCCAGAAAATCATATAAAAACAAAATTCAAAAAAAAGAAAGCACACGAAAAAAACAAACCTTAAAATCCCAAATAAAACAAAACAAAACAAGAACTTGTTTTCAAAAGTCTTGCTAACTATTTGCTGGTAAATAAACAAAAAAAATTTTAAATAAGTTTTTTTTTTTTTTTTGTTTTAAATTTTGTTGTTTTTGCTGTTATTTTGTTTACATTTCGAGCTTAATTTAACTAAAACTTGAAAAGTATGTATGTAGTGAAGAAGTTTTATTTACTGCTGTTGCTGCTGCAAATAAAGCCATAATAAAGTCAACAAATTACAGTTAATATTTTTTTGTTTTTATAGTTCAACGTACAAAACGTTTTAAATTACGGTTTATTTTGCTCTCTTTAAAAAAACTTTTCTTTCATTTCTTAATGACAGTTTATGTCATTTGAGTTTATTTAAATGTGTAAAAAAACGCATTAAAAAATGCTCTAAAATACAACTTTTAATTGAAATTTAAAGCTTTAAGTTTAAAGTTTTCAATAGTTACTGTAAGTTTCAAAAAAATTAATAAAAACTTTTTAAATAAAAATATGAGTTTAAACATATTTTCCACAGTTTTTGTGCACTATTTGACCTAACATTGAATATTATGAAATGGTGTGGTAGCTACTTCAAAGTAGACAAGTTATGGCAGACAGTTTTACAATAGTTTATCCCAGTATTAACTATCAAGAGATATTCTGTTGGCTGGACCAATGTAGTCATTATGGGCAAGTATTTTCCACAGATTCTGTGCACTGTTTGACCTAACATTGACTACTATGAAATAGTGTGGTAGCTAGTTCAATGTAGACAAGTTATGGCAAGTTATAACTGCTCTAAAGTAGATTTGGTATCAGACAGTTTTATTGTATATGTTCTACTCAGTATTGTCCAAAAGGAGGCAATCTGTTAGCTGATCCAAAGTGGGCAATATTTTAACTAGTTGCAAGGAATGGATTACCTTACCACAGGGTTTCTACATAGACAAGAACGTGTGCTAGGATAAAGCATATGCATTTTTTTAAATCTTTTTGACTCCTATTTTCTAAATTTATTAAGCCAAATAAATTTAAGTAAATTGATAATTTTGATCACGCAATTATATGCCAAAATTAACTTTGCAAATCGTTATTACACTTGACTTTAAGGGTTTTTGTTGTGTTTTTTTCTTTACGTAAAAACTCCTTATGAAGTTTTAAAAATTTAAAAAATAATTTTATATTCTTAGTTTGGCCTGATTAAATGTATACATTTACTTTTTATATTCAAAGCGACCTAATTGTAACATCATTTGGATTTACAAGTATAAGTGTTAATACAGTTTTACAGAAACTATGTATTACTTGAACAGGATCAAAAGACAAATGTCTATGTTCTTTCTATGTTTGCCAATAAAGATTTTGTGTACGAATTTACAACTCTAGGAATATTTTTCTTTACATTGAAAAAAAAAATTGATTTATCCTTGCAAAATTGTTCAAAGAATTCAATGCTTGAAGGTATATCTTAATAACTGTAACTGTATGGGTTTATTAAAACTTTTTACATATATTGTAAATTTTCATTTTGTTTGAGCAAAATGCATACATACATACATACATACATTTTTTGCCTTTCTTTCTTACTAACCAAACTTTAGTTTCTTTTAATCCCAACTAAATTGTTTACAGAAGCAAAGAGAATGTGTTTAAATAAGACTAAAGCAAAATTAAAGATTCAGCACTTTTAAACTACTACTACTGCTACGATGACTGCTCGTATGCAAAAATGCATAGAAGAAATTAAGGCAAAAAATTGTATGCAAGAAAAAAAAAACGTAAACAAATATTGAGATTAATAATAATTTTTTTTATGATTTTTACTAACTGGTATTAATAATTTTTCAAGGCATAGAAACAACAACACAGCAACAAAGTTCTTCATTCCAATTAGATTTATTTAACCAGGGAAATTTTTTTCTTTTTGCTCTTTCGAGTGGCAATTAGAAAAAAAGTGGTAGTTGGCCAGAATGAATAAGTACTTGGAAAAGTAGTTGGTTTATTAGAAATGATAACAGAAATTATATTTATTGTATATATTAAAAGGGAAGAATGCTTAATTAGTTAAGTTGTTATAAGGTTTGTATAGATAAAGCAATTAATTAAACATTTTTTTTATTCCTAAGAGTGCAACTTTTTTATTTTTTAAAAAAATTTTAAATATTTTAAAGCGTAGCCGATCATATGACCCTACACCAAATGTTATTTTGGCAAAATCATCAAGGCTTGTATAAAACTGAATTGTGTTACTTTTTAGCAAGTATGTTTAACTCAAAAGCCAATTTCGAGGGTTTCTTTTTATGGGGGCTAGGTAAAATAAAGGACTAAATTAAACCTTGGATCAAATAGAGTTCATGTGCCAAGTTTCATCCAATTATCATGAAAATTGCGTCCTGTACCTTATGCACAAACTTTACATGGACTGTCAGCCAGACGGACGGACATGGTTTAAACGATTTAACAAATTATTTTAAGCTGTGGGTATAGGACGAATATTTTTGTACTTTACAAACATCAACACAAACTCAGTATAGCCTTCCCACTTAACTGGTATAACACTGAATACACAATTGAATTTGTTTTAGTGTGAACACAGTATAAACTTAAAAAAAATACCATTTTAATCTACAAATCAAATATAATTATATATCAGCTTTTAAATATCCTCGAAATAGTGTGTATGCTATACTATTATATTCACATTATTTTAAATTTTTAAAATAAATAATTTTATTCATTTTTTTTTCTCGTGTGAACACAGTATCTACTATAAAAAAAATAAATCTACAAATCAAATATAATTAATATCACTGAGTATTATTTGTTTTTAAAATTAAAAAAAATCCCCTACTAAGGGTGGGCGTAACAGTTCTTGTTTTATTATATAAACTCTAAACACGTTCAACATGTAGTATGTATTTTTAAACAAATTGTTTAAGCTAAATATGAAAAAAACCACCATTATATATGTATATATTTGTATTAAGTATAAAACATTTTTTTTAATATAAATATTATATACAAATATAAAATATTTATATTTTTTTTAAATCTATAATGAAAAAAAATCTCCACTAAAGCCGCAAAAATACAAAATATATACATACAATTATAGAAATAAAAGTAGGCAAAAAAAATAATGTTGGATTTTAGTCATATTAAAGCCTTAAATTGACACATTGTACAAGCAAAAGGCCATAATATATATTACACACCGACAAAAAAACATATGTAAAAACAAATATGAACATTTATATGTTTAAACGAGTATATATGTATGTATGTATATTCATTGACATTGCAAATGAACATAATTTTTAATTTATGTTGCTCTTCCCTTTCCCCCTCCCCTTTAAAATTTATATATGTAATGTCATAAACATGGCTTGGAAACTATTTAGTTTATTCAATCGTATCCATTTATGGTTTTAGTTAGATCAACTATTTTCCATATGCTGTTGAGCTAAAATAATTATAAAATTGTATAAATTTAACAAATACAAATTGTTGATGCAATAAACAAAAAAAACACAAATCATACAAACAACATCTTACATATTTAAAAGACCATCCATAGTTTAGCCCTAGAAGTTGAGTACAAATTATAAAAAAAATCTCCAACAGACAGTCTATTAGATTATCTTAAGCTTTTGAGTAGTTTTAGTTTATAGAAAGAAAAGCAATGATGAAATAACTAGCACAACTTAGAATTGTGAATATAAAAAATTAACTTAATTAGAAAAGCACTTGAATAAATTAGCAAACTGTGTAACATTAATTAGCTGTATTAAAGAGAAGTTTTCCTTTTTTATAAAACGTTATATTCAAAACTATAGAGGAAATGAAGCTAACGAACAAATAGTTCCTTAATTGATAAATAGCTAGGTGATACAACTGCTTTTAGTTCTAACCGAAACATAACTAGTAGAAGAAAAAAAAACTAACAATGAAATCTAAATTGTAAATAATTTAAACAATAAACAACTTAGTTATTTGAGATTTTAATTGATTCTAACTCTAATGGACTTAAAAATAACTAGTAACTTAACTGATAACTTAAGAAAAGAACTCAATCTGGTCTATTCCTTAACTTTTCACCAGAGTCATAATGGAAAGGAGCAAACGATTTCAACTAATTATTATTCTACTAAACTAACAAAGATCTAGTTACTAAATTGATTACTTGGGTAAACAACAGATTACAGTATTCAAAGTTTATTTAGGAAAAGAACTCATTACTAATAGTTTTAATGAAGAAACAAGAGTGTCTATTTTTTAACATTTATATGAGGAAGGAAACTAAGGATTTCAATCAAATAAACAAACAAATAACTAGTTACGTCATTGGTTACTTGGGCAGATTACAGTTCTCATAAGAAAAATCAACTTTTTACCTTCTAACTAAGTTCCAAAGGATTATAATGACTTATACCTAGCTCAAGTTAGATGTAGTCAGAATAAGATCAGATTAATAACGAAAATTAACCGTTTTAACTTATTCTAGTCCTAAGAAGAAACTAGTTACATAATTGTTTACTTGGGCATACAATATATTACAGTTCACAAAGTGCATGTCTCTCAAAATCTGAATTCGAAAAATTGTTGTTGTTTTCAAGAAATTTTCGTTCGAAGAAAGAGATAGGAGGTTTAATGAAGAAAAAAGAGAAGCCAATTTTTCGAATAAGAGTATTAATAAGTTATAACCAGTGTCATAAAGGCATTAATTCTAGGAACTGATAAAAGCTCTTAAAGCTTAAGAGAAAAAATAAGAAGACACTATTTTTACCTTTTGAATCTGGCCTAATATGTTTTTAGTCTCATCTCCATATGATAACCATTTTCCGGGCTTCAACTAATATTATTCTCTCTACTGTACAGTTTATGTTCAGTCTTTTTAAGTACAAGTTTATCTAAATCTGGATTTAGCTATAAAAAAAATTTAATTTACAAATGACTGAGAAACTTAATTACTCATAAAATCAAATGTAATTAGTGACAATGTCAAAACAGCAGAACAATTTATAATAAAACTTTTAAAACAATACACAGTGAAAAATATTTAAGAAAATGTTAAAATAATGTCACCTAAACTTGCAAAGTACTTGGCAAAGAAAAGCATATTTTAACACCTTTAGAAGCGATGTTTAAAGTCTTCCCAAGAGGTGATTACGAACCTAGTTTTTTTTAAACTTAAAAATTACTTTCACTTTATCTACATATATTCTATATAGATAAATCTACTTCTTCATTGTTTTCTTGAGAAACTATTTTTTTTTTGTTATTTCTTATGTTCCAAAAAAAAAGAAATCTATTTTTATCGAAATACAAGTTATTACATTTATAAAAGCAATTTGTATTAAAGATTTTATTAAATAATACAATTGCAGCCTTGTCAATTGTTGACAGTATTATTGACACATTGAAAAGTTATTGTAAACATTTTTGACATGTGATAAATTGCTGCAAAAGTTTTGGGCTGCACATTATTTATTTAAGGCAAGAACATAACTAACTACAAAATAGAAACCATATTTGCGTGTATGTGTGTGTGGCATAAATATGTACATATTTAGCAATTGATTTCTAGTTTTGTTCATTTCAATTAAAATTCAATTAAAAATTGGAATTACATACAAATTACAAAATCATAATTATATCAAAAATATATTTCAAAATATCCATTAGTTTTTTTTTTTTAAGAAATCTGCTTATTTTTAATATGTAAAAATATTTTATGTTAAAGAAAAATATGCTTTTTGCATATCTCAGGTTAAAAGTGGTTGTTGTATTGTTGTTGCAACATGCTACTATTTACAAGTATCATGATTTATTTGAATGAAAAAGAAAGGAACTGCAAAACAACAAAAACAAATTGTATCGTAAATCCCAATTGAAAGCTGGAAAATAAATTGTAATTGTTTTTTTTAACAGAAACAATAAAAAGGAAAACAGCATAAACAAAAAGTATAACAAAATTATTGTGTTGTACAAAGGCACTCTTTTACAAGTGTTCAATAGTGGTTCAAGTATCCACAAACTACAATGTAGCCAAGTGGTTTTACGAAATTATGAAATTTTGAAAATGTAAATATTAAGAAATTATTTTCAAATTGATCTAATTTTAAAATTCATGTTTAATAACATTTAATAAAGCTGTCACTTGTCTGTAGTTTGGTGGGCTATTATAAAGCTAGTTCTGCAGTCTAAGTTTACTGTGGACTAGCATATACTCTTTTTAAAAAAAACTTTCCATTTTATTTCATTTAAGATTTAAAATATTATTTTTTCCTCAAATATGGCAACCTTTAAAGAAACAAACAAAACAAAAACTTGTTGGCAACAGAAATATTTTCGAAAAGACAAAAAAAAAATATGTTCCAACAAATAAACTCCACTATAAAAAAACTGGAGTATAAACTTGTATGAATCCAACATACATATACTCTCACTGTTACACAAAAAAAAATCAATGTTAAATGTTGGGGCAGAAGTTCAGTCGACAAACTATATGCTTTAAGTAAATTAAGAACCATATGTTTAACAAATGACTGACAGACAGACTGCAGATTTCCCATACAAAAAAAAAATAAAAATCAAGCAGAAAGCTAAAAACATAAACTAGAAATCATAAAACTGAAAAACCAGAAAAAGCACAATACTAAAAATGATTTTGGTTAATTTCTTTTTGTTTTCTCAAAAAAAAAAATAACAACAAAATCTTGCTAAATACTTTTCCAAGAATTTCTTTTTATAAAAGTTAAAAATAATTATTTTCTTTAGAATAATTATATTGAGAATAGTTCATGAATAACTACATGAATTCAAAGCACGTCATTTTAGTTGAATTTTATTTCCGTTCTAAAGCAAAACTTTTTTTTATAGTGCTGACTGTCCGCCTGTATAATGTCAATACGGTAGTTTATGCATTTCCTCTTTTATGTTCTCGGTTAAATTTAAATTAAAATTGTAAAACATGTAACTTGTGTATTTATAGTTTATTTTCTTTCATTTTCAATTTTTTTTTTTTTTTTTTTGTAAATTCTATATAAGAGCAGGTTGTTTATAGACATCCACCCACTACTGCTCATTCAGCCATTCATTTATTCATCGCTCTATGCAATTTACTTTACTTTCACACCATAGAAAGTGTAGAGTATAATGGAGTCGGTTATTGTATTCCGAGTGTGTGTGTGTTTGTATGTGTTTGCAAAGAGAATAATGTTGAAATAAAAAGGAAAATCGCAAACAATTGAACTTTTATTCTTGTTAAGTAAATACAAGTTGTATGAAGTTGTAGTTTCAATTTTAGTTTAGTTTTCTACAAAAGTACAAATGGACGGACATAAAGGCAGACAGACTAGCATATAAAGATGAAAGTACTTCGTATAAAAATATTATTATATGTACCAGCACTTTAAATATATGTATTAGTTAGGTTAAAGAGTAATTTCTATTACTGAATGCATGGAAAGTTTAAATTTTAAAACAGCACTAACTTATACGAAAAAAGTGTACTTTCTTAGGTTTTAAAGTACTGAACTAGAATATAGACTAGAATGAACTAGAATAGACTAGACTATAAACTAGACTATAGACTAGACTGCAGACTAGAACATAGACTAGATATTGACTAGACTATATAGAAAGCCCTCTAATCAGGAGTTAAGTCAGTTCACCGAAGCCTTGTAGATCATTATATTGTTTTATTTCTGATTTATCCAGCTGATTAAAATCTATAATACGGTACACCCGATAAGGTTCTAAAAATTTCAAATTGGTCGCTCTATATAAGAAATATTTTGGTTCTCCATAGTTATAGTTCTCTATGTCCGAATCAATTTGAAACCATTTTCTACTTTGCTTAGGCTATTAAGATTTCTAGACTAGTTCCTCTACATAAAACTAATTTAGTCCCGTTTATTCAATTAGATACCGATCAGACTGTGGGATGTTAAAATTGTGTTAATGTAAATGTAAACCATGTCTCAACAATTGACAAGATTTTTGGACACAGTCTAGTTAAAATTAAAAATACCACAGAAATTACTTTTTATCTACACCAATAAATTTTTGCATTTAAACTTTTGCACTCTACACGTTACACTCATAAGTTGTTTTTACACATCTACAACACATTTTTCTTCTTGTTGTTGTTGTTATTGTTGTTGTTTTCCTTCGTACGTGATTTAGTTGTAAAAATCCTGAGCACTGATGCATGGACAACAACTATGAGTAGCAAGCAAACCAAGCAAAATACGAGTATTAATGTATAAAGAAACAGTTCAGGTTTATTTTCATATACATGTTTTCTTGACATTCTTCTTCTAAACAATCATCATTATCATCATCTACAATATCTACACTTCAACTATCATCGTAAGTAGCTACTCCATGACATTATGATAATTCTATTTACAATCATTTTTCCACATTATATGTATTATAATAAACATTTATAATGTGATGGTGTTATTGTTGTTGTAGTTCATGAATGTTAAAAAATATCTATTTGGTTAGATAGATAGATACTAGCTCTTTACTTTATGTACCAGAGAGCACTAGTAGTAAATAAGTATAATATAATAGAAATGTATATATTTAGTTATTGTATTTATTGTTAAAAAAGTTGATGTGTTGATGTGTGTGTTATTTGTATTGTCCTCCTCCAACTTAACATTAAGTCTCAAGTTACTGCTTTATTTAATGTGAAATAAAATTCAAATTCCAAAAAAAAACAACTTTAAATTCGTAAATTTCATTTAAACCCTTTATTATATTCATTGAAATCTTTCATTGCTCTTTATAAGGGTATAAAGAGTGTTTACACAACAACAACAAAATTTAATAGCATTAACGAAAAAATACTATTTCCGGTTTCAGAAATTGTGAAAATTTTGTTGTATTTGACATTTACTATTGTTTGTCAAAAACATTAGTTAGGAGGCCAAATAAGCTTAGACATGTGTATATGTGTGTGTGTGTGTGAGTGTGTGTGTTTAAATTGCAATTCATTACGCAAGGGTAATTTTCAAATTAAAACAAATTTAATGAATTCCATGTGTGGGTCGTTGTAAGTCTTAGAGTAAATAAATGATTCATTTAGAATTTGTAGCCTTAAAAGAAGAATCTTATGAGAATTTATATTGATTTTTCTTTTATTTTAAATTAATTTTAAACACTTGTTTTATGACTTTTTTATATAAATTTGCATATTAAAATGTTTTCTCTTTTTTTTAATTGCAGAGTCTGGGCATTTTGGCTTCAATTCCCGCCGGTTTATTAATATTATCACTGTTTGGCTTACTATTATATCTGCTCACACGCTGCTGTGACCGTAAGCAACGAAAACCCAGCGCACAAAGATGTCAAAGTTGTTCTTTGGTGATTATTACATTGATGACATGTGCTGCCATAGGTTTGGGTAAGTACTTTACAAAGGGAAAAAAATGCAAAAAAACACAAACAAAACAAGAGTAGAGTAAAGAAATGAATACAAAGATTTATAATGGAAAATAAAAAGTAAAATAAAAATGCATATTTTTCTTGTTATTTTTTTTCTACAAAGTAAATACAAGACTTGTATGGACATTAAGATTAAAGTGAAATAACACAGATTTATATTTAAACCCTTAAAAGTCGTTAGAAGAAAAAAATTTAAGTTCAAACAAGTTAAGTAGATCATGGAGGCAGAAAATAAATAATTAACTTTCTTAGGCGATCAACTTACGGATCTCACTGTATGCGAAATTAGGACGAATAGATGAGGATTTTGATATCAACAATGAATTGTTGCAATTTTGACAACATTGCGTTGCGGATGTTACTGAAAATATATAAAAACTTTGGTGTCAATTTAATACCAGACGTGTATAATTTGAAAACGTCTTTTTTCTCTGTGTATATGCTAGTCTAAAGATATCTCCAAGTAAGAATACTAAATCAACATTTTTTTCCAATTAACTTCCTTTACTGATCAACATACCGAACTTGCTGCATGCAAGATCAGTGAAGACCCTTCCCGATTAAGTTTAAACTAAAACTTATCTAAAAATAAGTAAGAATGCTTTTAGCACAAAATTGCATTCAATTTCAAACTTTAGGCCTTTAGAAATATTTTTCCCACTAAAGGGTTAATAACATCTTTACAGACAATGAATGCATTTCGCTTATGCCACCAATAAATAACATTGTAATTTAAAATCTGTGAGTGAGTGTGTGTGTCAACATACCATCAGACTGTAGTTGTTGTAGGAGTAGACGACTTATTGTCATATCTACCGTGTAAACATTATGGACTACGAATGTTGTCCTGTCACTGACTTATTATAATAAGTTCTGTATGCTACAATTGCTACATTTCATTCTTTTATAACATTGCTCTACCACCCTCCCTACCACCTCCTTCCCTAGTTTGTCTGTTTTCATTTCATTTTGTCAACTGTTCCAAATGTTGTTTAAAAAAATAATATATTTTTTTATATCTTCTTGTTAGTGTGTCGTCGTTGTCTTCTTGTTATTATTTCATTTTTTATATTTTTGAGAATGGTTTTTTGTATGTGTTTTTTATTGTAAAATACAATTATTTTAAGGATTAAGGGCTTAAGTGACATACAAAAAAATTATATAAAAAAATAAAAGGATGCCAACAGAATGAACGCTTGGTTGGGCCCATAGATGCAGGCAAACAAGCAAACTGACTGACTAACTGAATGGTTTACTTGGGTGCTAGCCTTGCCTGCCTGCTTTATTGTTTGTTTGTCTGTTCCATTATTATTACATTTTGTTTGTTTATTTGTTTTATTTGGACTGACTTCACTATGCGGGAAAATAATTCAATTTCCGACCCTATTTTAGTTTTCTACAAATTGTGATTCTCTTTTTTTCGCGTCTTGTATTTGTGGTTTAATTTCACTATAACCACTAAGAGTATAATGGTGATGACTGGTAGTAAGAGATCTTCGTACCAGACCCATCTACATATATACACTTCTTTTTATATAGACAAATAAATGAATGAATACAATGTAAGTTTGTTTTTATAATTGTTGTAATACTATCTAGTAAAATGTTTGATTGTTAAGAATTTAAGCGCATAATTTGCTCATTTCCAAGACACTGACTTACAATATAGCAAACAGACAAGGACTAACAACGACTAAGTCACAACAGCAATAAAAACTAATCAGCAAAGATCGACATTCAAAGCCCGATTAAGGGGCTGAGTCATTGCAACAATAAAACATTAAAAAAATTTTGAAAGACTCCTTTAATATAAAAATCACAATAAATTTTGTGCATTTAGTATAATCGTGTTCTGGGTGCTGTGTTAGACAATTTCTCTTTATGCCCATCACTGGTTTATACCAATTATTTTTAATAATATAAATGGAAAATATATACATATTTAATATGTGTTGAATATTGCAATTTCTTGCAGAAGTTTGTATCGTCTTATGTCTGAAGAACATTTTATGATAATTGTCTATATAAAAAGGGCCAACGTTTTTATTTTCTTTCATTTTCTGCATTCCTTTCTACTTTGATCTGTATTATGGGCATAGGGCTTCAACAGAATTGGCTGATTGTTTTGTTGTTTCCTTTAATAATACTATTTTTTTCAACTGCATATTTATAAGTTTAATTTTAATATTGATTGTATTGGCATAGCCATAGACTGAGATCATTGACTTTATACAACAAATTCAATTAACAGAAAAGGGTCAATTGATGCTTCAGTGGTGGTATTAAAGTCGGCTTTTTTACTACTCTCTTGTTATCACTAATTTTATTTTTTTATTTTAGTTGTAAATGTTTAATTTTTTTATTTGTTTTTTTTAGAAATATTTTAATAAAATTTTTTTATTCTTTATAAATTTCAGGTCTCTATGGCAACGATGATTTCCATAATGGTTTATTACAAGCATTCAGTTCCGGCAAACAAGTGGAAGGACTTGTATTGAGCTTAAAACGACAGGTATGTTTTATGGTATTGAAAAAATACAAGTAATAATAAACAAAAAATCAATAAATTTTTTATGCATTTTATTTATATAACAAAAAAGTATGACCACCAACAGCTCTTTTTATAGAGAATATTTTTCATCACAAAAAATTCTGTGTTGAATATTTTGCAATAGTTTTTTTAATATATTTGTTTTTTACTTTACCACTGGTGTATTTATTCAACTGTCTCTTAATAGGTTGCAATATATGAAAATCTTATTATGCTGGTATAGTAGTGGTAGAAGAGCTTTTTTTTTTAATTTTATGCACAGGATTTATAATTAAAATATTTTGTCAAATATTTTCAGCTTTAAATTCAAGCTCAAAGTTATATAGATTATTTTTTCCAAGCAATTTTCATATTATTAACTTTGTGCATTAAATTTAATTACATTATTTAAATCTATTAAAAGGCTTAAAGGCCTATCAAAGCTAAAAGTTTATCTTTTGTTAACAGATAAGAAACCTAGAATAACAAATTTATAGAAATAAGGGACTGTTTTTAAACATTTTGTTCATAAGCACAAAGTTAACATAGACACTCAGACGTCGAGCAGATAGACACACATAAATAAAATCGATGTCATATCGTTGTAGCGTTTTATGTCATAAACATTTTTTAAATAAAATTTTTTGAAACACAAACAAATCAATTATAAAAGAATTACAACATACTACGATACAACCGTACAACACCGATTGTGAATTGAACAATAGTATGGGTGTACTAATATAAATACTTATTTAAATGTATCCTTTCTCTCTGTGTTTTTTTTATTAGAAAAAAAACTAAATAAAGTATTGAAATGATTTCCTTTATGCTTGCATATGCATGTACATATGTATTTATTTACTATTTCCAAAGGTATACACAACACTTTAAAAGAAATCCATAAAAGTTAAAGAAAGAAACAAAAATCTGTTCTACACACATACACACACTCACACAAAAACCGGCATGTTAAAACAGTCACTGGTTATTGTATACATATATGGAATTCTATAAAGTCCTTGCAATGCAGGCGACATATTCATTGAGGCCATCAAAACTAACATACACATACGAACACAAGAACTTCTTTGCCTTGTGGGCTTCTTTCATTCATACATATGTACATTCCTCTTACTTCTTTTTACTCCTTTTATATTATACAAACTACTGTATGAGTTTATTAAAAAAAATCCTTTAAAAAGAAAGAGAAAAGCTACAGAAGAAAAGTAAGAAGGAAAAAAACAGCACGCAGGATATTTGTGCCAACGACCAGTAGTAACACGAAAAATGCAATAAATGTAAATATTAAAATAATAAAAAAAAGAACAGAAATAACTAGGAAGTTTAATTTTAACAAAAATGCATTACAAACTTCTTAAACGAAGTGGTAAAAAGGTAAACAAAAAACTAAAAAAAAAATAGGAAGAGAAAACTTAAAAAGAAGTACTATTAAATAAAAACTAACAGAGAGCAGTAAAATCATTGAATTTAAATCACTTAAAATAGTATAGAAAAAAGTGTGTAGAGATAAGGACCATAGAGAAATATAATAAAAAAGTTAAATGAATTTCTATGAAATTTGAAAATTTTAAATTTAGTTAACTTTTTTTTAAGTTGATGCAAATTTATGCATTTTCTATACAATTTAGAAAATCTTTTTTTTATTAAAACTTATTTTTTTAAGCAGTTATAACTTTATATTGTTGTTATTTACTAAACAAAAGGAAACATGACGAAAAAGTTTTATATTTAAGGTATTTCTTTTTTCAACACACACATGCAAACCTTTATACAGACATGTATGTATGTATGTATGTATGTATGTATGTATGTATGTATGTATGTATGTATGTATGTATGTATGTAATGTGTATATGTACATTTTTGTTTTAATATTAAAAACCTAAAAAATAGAAAATATGTATTATAAAAAAATATTTAAAAGATGTTAGTATTGTTTGAATGTGTTTGCATTTTCTGGATTTATTCATATTTGGCATACATACACTTTTATATTCCGTTGCACAATCAAACACACACACTCACTTATACACTTACATACTCTTATTTCAATGTAGCAAGTTGAGTTTTTGCACGCTCTTAGCATACTTTTGGGCTGGCATAATATGTCACACTTTTCTGTGTATAACAATAGTTATGAAAATTATTTCTTTTTCATATAGTTTTTTAGCATAAATTTTATATGTATATGTACATATAAAAGCATATTTACTTATAAAGACTTAGCTCCTAAAGGAGTATATATAATTACTCCTTTAGGAGGTCATACTTTCTTTTTCATAGATATTAAAGTATTCTTAAGTTTTGAAGGACCTAATTTTAGATTTTCTGAAGTAATATAATTTATGCAATTAGAAGTTTTTTTAGTTATGAATTAGTAATATGTTTACGAATTAAAACACTAAATCTAAAAAAGCAAATATTTTTATAATTACAGGACCTTAAAGCTAACAAAACTTTTTCTTTAATTAAATGAACTTTTTGAGTTATTATATTTCTTTGTTAACAGAAAATACAAAAGATCAAATTCTAATTCACGTAATTTAAGTAACAAGAAGTTTAAGTTTTTCTAAAATTTAATATTTCCCAGCTTAAGCAAATAACTTGTCAACCAACCAACCATCCAACCAACTTTAATGAAAACTAACAGCAAACACTTAAAAACAATTGAATTAAATGCTTTAATTCCCACAATATCTATGAGTTTTGAAGAGCTATACGATAAATTTATATATAAGTTTTTTATATACTCTACTTGACAGCAAAGTGGTAAAAACTTTTAAAATATATTAAACTTCTTTATAATATAAACATATTCACGAAAAAGACATTAGGAAAAAAATATAAACAATGACAACAAAACAATGAAAAGAAAGCAAAAAAAAAAATAAAAAAGAAACCTTTAGCATACATCCGTTTCTTTAGTTAAAATACTACAACTTTATAAGGATTTTCCTTTTCATATTGTTTAAAGTGGAGAAACTACTACTAATACTACTACTAACTCTGCTACTATTATTATTGTTTAACCAGAGAGAAGTGCATGTGTTTACTTACATATATGTACTTAGAACTACATATACATACTTATGTATGTGAATTTATATGTTTTTAGTGTATAGGTATGTAACTACTACATATAAGTATTTCTAAAGGTATCTGTGTAGTTTTAAATGAACATTTGTCTATTTTAGTAAATTGGCTTCATATGAATTCAAAAGAGCTGTTTTGGTTGGGTTGCTTCTACAGTTCTTATAGGACTCTTAGGAGTAATGTTTGTTTGTTTTCTTTAATTTTGTTGAATGATGAAAATCTTTACAAATTTTACTTTCCTTTTAGAAAGAGCACAATGAAGAAGAAGATGAAAAAAAGAAACTAAAAATGTTCATACATATGTATGTATGTGTGAGTTCATTTAAAAGTGTATGTGTTTAATTTTCAAAAAATTAGTACAACGTACTGTCAATATAAAAGTTTAGAAAGTTTTCTATACATATCCACTCATTAAAAAATAAACGCAAAAATATTTTTAGGATATACAATAAGTATAAGGAAGACTTTTGATTAGAAGCCCAAGTAAGTAGGTCTCTTTCACTTATTTGAAGAGTAGTTGAGGTTTTGCAATTAGATTTCTTAATAACATATGACATTAGAGTTTTAAGATATTAGGATTTAATTGAAAAGGTTTATTTTAAACAAATTTTAGAAAGTTTTATATATGAAAGAGTTTAATTACTTTTTTTTGGGATAGTTTTACTGAAGCAGTTTATTTATTCACAATTTTCTTTTATTTCCAAGAAAAATGAAGTAATTAAGAAGCAAATTTATTTTTAGCAAATTTATTGTTTTAATTCACAATTCACAAGGGCTACAGGTGTTTTTTTTTTTTTTTTGAATTATATATGAATTTTTAGTTTATATTTTTTTTATCAAAAGAAAATCGGAGAAATTTTGAATTTACTCCATCAGTTATTCTTACTATTAACATATTTGTTTTATTTTAATTCACAATAGTCAACGAGATTCGGGAGGTATGAGTGATATTTTTAATAACTTATTAATGCATGATTAAAACAAAGATTGCTGTGATAGTTTTTGGAAGGAAATCTTATATCCAATATATATAGTAGTATATCAGTAATTTTTATTGTAAAAAGATATGTTTTATTTCAATTCACAATAGTCAGAGAATACTTTAAATGTCTCCCTCTACTTAATAACTACGTTTTAAATAAATTCTACAAAATTTTGTCAAACAATTAAATCAAAGGACTTTTGAACAAAGACAACTTCTTTTTTTTTATAACATATATTAAAACAAAATATACATACATATGTATAAATTCATATACATACGTATGTATGTATGTATGTATTCATAACTGTATATGATTCATATGTTAAACCTTTTAATGTTAATGCTAAAAAGGGTTGAATATTAATATTGTTTCATTTTTTTTTTAGTTTTGCTATAAAATACAAACATTTGACAACAACAACAATGACAACAAAAAAAAAGGTGGACATTTGTAGAAAAAGAATTATGTATAAGGATTTGTTTTAAAACAATTTTGTCCAAAAAGTTAGCAAAACAAATAGTGGCAAAAACTTTTTCCTTACAAAAATCCTAACAGACTTGCATTGTAATTGTAATAGTTAGTCCACCTTTTAAATGCATATACATATATATTTCCTATAATACTGTTGCTTTAGCAGCAAAATGATTTAAATGTTTGAAAAAAAGGATTGTAATAAAATTTTAAATAAAACGTCTGCAGCAAGAAAGAGTTAGAGAAAAAGTTTTTTAGAAAAAATAATAATATAAACTAAAAGTTTGCAAACAAAAGTATAAACTTTTATTGACGATAGAAGTAATTAGCAAGTAACGTACTTTGCCTTAACAAAGTTTTTCCGATTTTTTTCTTTAGTTCTTCTTTTGCAATCATGTCTAAACATTTCTATAATCTGAGTTGAGAAAAAAATATTATGTGTATTTAGATATTGTAACATAAAAGTAATGTCACATTTTTTTAAAAAAAGTTTTTTTCTTTATTACTGTTTTTATGTGGAATTTTTCAATGGCGTTAAAACTAACGCTACCTACTACGTTTTTTTAACTTTTCTGGAGAGAATCTAATTGTGACCGTTGGATGTTGGCAAAGTAGTTTTCCCTATTTCTAGTTTTTTTATTTCTCCTGTTAATTCATTTCCTTTTTAAATCATTGTATGTACTAAAGCACTAAAGGCACCCTCTCGATATAGTTTTACCCTATTTATGTTAAACATAGGGTGAATCAAAAGTTAATATTTAAGTGCTTTAAATTTTTTCTGATCTAAGAGTTCTGTTATTTTTTTTTAAAAGGGAGGTATTACGCCCACTTTAACTGGTCTGCTCAGATTGTTATCCAAAAATCTGTTTTGTTGTTTAAAAAGCTTGGTTTCTGCTTAACCCTGTATAACCAAGCGTATGCTTGATTATAGTTTGCACAATATAGTTTTGGCAATTGATAACTTTTTTGTATTCAACTGTGATGGCAGTAACATTCGCTTCCCTTTGGTATTGACTTGTTTGCAATGAAGGAATGAAAAAAAAACTAAAACAAAAAAAATAGTGAAACGTTCCGAATTTGTTTCTAAAGTCAATGTCCTAAATGCTGCTATAAAAGTAGTTGGTGTCATTTTCAGTTTTTTTTTTTCAGAAAAAAGTAACACAACGAAAAATGCTTTTAATTTCAAACGTAAAAGAGTTAATTCAATTAAAAGAAAATAAATAAAATTTAGAATTAACTAAATGTAGAGACAAACATATAACTAAGCAAAAAGTTTTTTAATTAAGTTTGTAAAATTAATTAAAAATT
This sequence comes from Lucilia cuprina, assembly GCF_022045245.1. Classification (NCBI taxonomy): domain Eukaryota; kingdom Metazoa; phylum Arthropoda; class Insecta; order Diptera; family Calliphoridae; genus Lucilia; species Lucilia cuprina. The sequence continues at coordinate 608,233 of NC_060951.1, read as the reverse complement.
GTTTTGTAAACTAGTTATAAGCATTTAATATTACTGTTTTACATACTTTGTAATGACTACAGTATACCTTTAGCATTGCTTAGAAGAAATTTAGTAAGGTGTCGTTTATGAAACTTGACTTTAAAAACCTCTAGACTCTTAATTATCTCTTTAACAATTAGTCCATTTTATGCAACACTTTAAATGCTATTAAAATTTTGTTAATATATGTATTTCAAGAATTTATTCATTTTAATTTATCAGCACAAACTCACAACTTCTCAAACAAAGTTATTTCCAAAACACCACAAGTTTAACATTCTAATTTGTATTTGGTATAATGTAGGGGGGTGCCACTGTTGGTTTTGAAAATGCTTTGGTGTTGTAAGCGTTTTCAATGTATAGGACACTGTAGTTGTCTCTTTGCTTAAATGGCAGCAGTTGTTTTCATTGTGTTATCCAACGTTACAACAAGATACAGACCAATTTTATAGATAAGTTCTAATAAGAACATCAATTGAGATAAAACAGAAACCGCCAATTGTGTTGTGGATGTTCTATTTTGTTGTTGTTGTGAAAAGTGCATTTTAAACAATTATCGTTTAAATGAAAATGTTAAAGTGTTCATTGTTAATGAGAATTCATATAATTTAAGTTTAAAAAGTTCAAAAATAATTTAGTAATTTTTTTTGTTGCTAGTGCCTAACTATAACATAACTAACTCCTTTCATTATTTCTTTTTTTTAGGAAAAGGTTCATTAAAGTTTATTGCTTTACCTTAATAGCTTTTCAGCTTTGAGTTTTTTTTTTTTTTTTGCTTTTTCTCTTTACAAATCATCTGTTAACTTTAGTCTATAATTATTACAACGGAAAATTTAATATGACAGCTCGTTCTGTTAGATGTTTTAAAAATATACAGTTTGTGACAATAATTAATGTCAGATGAGTGTAAAGTCAAGAGATTTTTAAAATATAAAATGTGACAGATACATTTTAAATCAATTAAAGTAGTAGTTTTAAAAAAATGTTGAAATACAAAAGATTTAACATGTGTATTTCTTAGGATGGAAAGTTAAAGTTTATGTATTTAAGCATTAGTTTACTTTCAACTTTAACTGTATTTACTATTAGTATGTAACACATACATGCAGTATATACGAGAAATGAAGGAAAAAAATTATTATGAACATGAACTTAATAACAGCTTAAATGCATCGTTATAAAAAACTTTATACCTAGAAGTTACAAACACTCATATTTACAGTAGTTGAAGACTGAAGTCTTTGAACAACATAAAAGTTCTGAAGCTGACAGGTAAAGTTAACATAGACAGTTTTTCCAGCACATACACCTACACTCACATGTACATACACTACTGCAAATACCCTGTGGTTTTAGCAGGCTGTTAGGAGTTAGTGATTTTGTCAAAATCTAGTGATTGATTTAAAGAGGTATTTAACTGTCTAGATTGCTTCTGGTTGTTTTAGTAACTACAGAAATAAATTTAAATTGTTCTCTCTACTGATTACTTAGAGACACTAAAGTGAAAATTTATTTCCCGCCAATTTTATTGCTACAATAAAGTGAAAACAGATGTAGACTGTAATGCAATGAGTAAGCATTATATTCTATACAAAAATATTTTTAAAGAAACTAATCTAATAGTGTAACCAACTAGAAATGACTGCTAATAAAACTACAGGGTAATTTTTAAACTAACGGTTTGATTAAGTGTAAGGGAATAAGAAAATCTTATTCACCACCTTTTTAAACAAAATTTCAAGATAATTTTAATGATTTACTAAATTTAATTATGTCTTAATTCTTATCTACACACATATTTACATATTATTTAATGTGCCACCTCAATATAAAAATATAATTGAATTTATGAAAATCGTTCAATTAAACAAAGATAGTAAAGCATACGGTAGTAATATGTATTTAAATAAGGAATTAAATTCGACAAAATATTTAAAATTTTCTTAAATTGTTTTAATCTTTACTAAAACAGCTTTATAAAACTTATTTTATTTTTATATTACAGACTGAAGCCATAAAACATGATCTCGAAACTAAAATGAATCAACATAGACTCGAAGCACAAATAGAAAAAGTACAATATAATCAAACTGCTGTAATGTTGTTAATTGAAACGTGTGGTTTAGTGCGCGAAAATACCTCACGTGCTGTTACCAGTCTCGATAACATGGTGCTATATTTTATGAAAACCAAAGGCAGTGAAAATGATACCTCCCTAATGGGTTTATTACATGTAAGTTAAATACAGTTTTATTTAAATGCGTAAATGCATAATTATAATTTAATTTTCTTTATCTCTTGCAGTTGGGTGAACTTTATGAATCGATACGATGGCCTGCAACTTTAGGTTTCCTTACGCTTTTACTACTGCTGTGTACCGTATTGGTAATAGGCGTGGCACGTCGTTCTCGCTGTGCCTTGATATTCTTTAGTGTAGCTGGTCTATTTTGTATAATTATATGTTGGCTATTGGCGGGTGTTTATCTGGCATCGGCTGTAGCCGCTGGTGACTTTTGTATGCGTCCACATGAGTACATGTGTCGTCAGGTGGGAATGGTAAGCAAATAATTAAGCATTTGCTATATTTTATATAGTGAACGCATATACTATATAAACAAAAGCCGGTGACAACTTACTAACCGTTTTATATAAATATCTGTCAACAAATTGTATTACGTTTTTTTTCGGTCTTCAGTTTTCTAACTTTGCAAAAAAGAAATAGATTTAGTTCAGTTTTTGTTTGTTTCTTGGCAGTAGTTGCACAAGATAAAATGGCTAAAAAAATACCACACATAGACCGGCCGACAGACAGACTTGGCTTTTAGCCAATAAATTAAACCACCATATTGCAAACGGAACAAATGTCGTTTAAAACTTTTGTAGTTTTATTTGATTTCCAAACTACGAACAAAACAAAGTTTGGTGTTCTCTTTTAATATTTTTGCTTTTACTATATTGGGGTTTTTTTCGTTGGCTACTATTATTCCATAACATTTTAGAACGCTGCGTCCATTTTGCAAACAAAACAGTCCACTTGATGTGGCTGATAATATTCATTGTCAAATTGCATTTTCTTGTTAAGCCATTAGATTGCAACGAAATGACAGAAAATGATAATATATGGGCCTCCACCCTTCGCTACTCCCGCTAGAGAGTGGTAAATAAGAAAAGAACAAAACAGTAAGAAAACGTTATTGACGCCCATTTTGTTTGTTCACTTGAATTTGCTAACTTACAATTTAAAATAACTTTATCTATTTCTCACTATTAAGTAAAAATTTAAAAATCTTTTGTTTATCTTTTCCTCAATAATCCTATGTAGCGGAGTCCTTACGTTTACTTCCTTAACTGTGGCACCTTACGCAATCGCTTCATTTTACGCCTGAATGAATCACGTGATCTGGTGGAACGTGCTCGTGAATCAGTTTATTTAATACAAAGGTAAGTAGCAGACAAAATATACAGCAACTTTGATTTTACTCAAGCGTATGCATAATGCACACGTAACTTCATACTAAGTAGTATGTAAACATAAAATACTCTTTACCGTTTTTAAACTCCTTTATTAGAATGAGCCAAGAAACGTATCCACGTATAGATGTACACAAAACACTAGAGTCCATGGATAATGATTTAGAGGAAACGAAACGTAATCTCACCGTTTTATCAGCAACTTTGGATAGACGTGCCATAGATCGTCATTATTCAGAGGCTTTAAGAGGTCTTTGTGGCGGCGGTCTTTTAGGTTTAAGTCTGATGATGGTAGCCGGCCTTTTGACATCTTTTCTCTTCACCATACTTGTCTATGCCGATTCACATGCTTGGATCTATTTAAGCAAACGAAGGTACTTGGTTTGGTCTTTCAAATAAACTGTCTTGCATTTCATTCTTCATTTATTTCATTCTTATGATAATTATAGACCCTCTGTGGATGCCGATAAATCCGAAACAGCACCTTTATTCCCCTCTAATGCACCAAGTGCAAATATATCACCCACAGCACCAGTCCATCATACGGGCACTATTAATCGTACCCTTTTACATCATCAGCAGACCCATGGCGTGTCCGCAGGCCATAGTGGCACCTTGGGTGGCACACGCAGCAATGGTGCCGCCAATGGATTGAGAACAGGGTTGGCATCATACAACAATCATCATAAAACTAACACACTACATAGTGGTGGTGGTGCGGCTGGTAGTGGCAAATTATCACCCTCACCACCGCCAGGTTATGATGTTGTGGTGCATGGCACAAGGCATGGCTTTTATTAATTTTTTATTTTATTTATTTTTTTTTTCAACTTAATTTTTCACATTTTTTTCTCTAAACGCATATTTCTGAATTCGTTTTTCCTATATACAAACACTAGCAAGGTCGATGTGTTTTAAGTTTGGACCAGTGTCCTTAACAAGCTATCTAGGTATATGTACAAAAACGGAGGCAACTACTTAAGAAACTGCAGCTTTTTTTAAGTTTTACAAACTATTTTTTTGACCACTTTAATGAACACTTAAATTCACATTTTTTTGTTATTTTATTGCTTTAATTCAAAGAGCAACTTAAACAAAGTTTCCTACTTTAAAAACTGCTTGACCAAAAGAAGTGCCTTTAAATATAAAATGTTACATCATACAATTTTTTTCTCATAATTGCATAATTGTTTAAATATTATTTTAAAAACAATGTTAATATATGTTTTTTTATTTTTGTATAAATACGCTCAATTAATTTTTATATTTATATGGAAATATTTGTATTTAAAGTTGATAAATTTATATTTATTTAACACCAATAGTAGATACACACATACACATGCTAACAGATCTGAGCGAGATATATAAAAAGTATATAAATGTACATATATATAAATGTCACTAGGATATTTTGCACTCATACAAGCACAAACTTAACAGAATTTGCACTATTAATATGTACATTATACATACATATACATAAAAAAGGGGTATATGTAGTTTAAAAAGGGAAATTTAAAACAAACTGGCGAATATTTATGTATTATTTAACAAATGCTTACATACACATATATATGTCATATTAGTATGATCCTATTCCTAATCCTTGGAAAGAACCCAAATGTTATAAAAATGGCGCAAAGAAAAAATATTATAATTTATTAATCTTTTTATTAATGAAATACTACAACAAAGCCTAAAAGTTTCGCCTAAATGAATAAAAAATTAAATTTTTAATTTGAAAAAATTTAAGAAAAATGTCCCTTTTTGTTTATCATTTCCTGTTTGCATAAAGTTGCAAAAACAAATTTAAGAGAATCCATGACTTTTATTTTCTTTTACATGGGGAATTTTTACTTTTAATATGGCAGCACTGTTTAAAGAAATACATGAAACTTTGCAAAAACAATTTTAAGAGAAATAAAAAACAAAATTACTTACAAATATTATTTCTTTATCCGTTTATATTATTCGAAGATTTTTTTGAATTACATTTATTATATTATATTTTGAAATTTACTTTTTTGCATAAAACAACTTTAAAAAACACTAAAATATATATTAAAACATGCCATAGATATTTTCTATTACTCTTTTTTATAACATTATTATACATATTTTGAATTTTATTGAAATTATTTTATTTTATTAAAACTTCTACTTTTATTAATTACAACATAAAAACCCTTTTCAACAATTCTATGAAACTGACTTTTTTTTCAAAACAAAACACTGAAATAACCAACAATAACAACAGGCCATTCATTTAATGAGAGCGTTGCTTTTTCATGCTCTTTTTTTACTCTTTTATATTTTTTGCACCACACTCAAACACAATAACAAAACTAAATGCATTTTATAGAAAACAATAACAACAACAGGTGACTGCTTTAAAACAACGATTGGCGAGTGATGGACGAACAAATTTTCAACAACTTTACACACTTTTTTAGCGAATTAAATAAAACTTTTCCAAAAATATTTTTATATACAAATATTAAGCAACACTTTATTAACATTTTTCTGCAAAAATATTTTACTTTTCACTATTATTTCTATACAAAACTATTAATTTTCTAAAACATAAGCAATTAACGTCCGAACCGTGTGAAAAATGCGCTTAAACTGATTACATGTTCTAAAAAACGAAAGTAAACTGTCAAGTGTTCTAAAATCTTGGACAAGTAAGAAAAGGAAGTGACAGTTGGTATTTTTTGTTGTTATACGTTACTTTATTATGATGGTTTGGAATTAATATTTGGAAAACATTTTTAAAGTTTAAAGTTTGAGGGTTTAAAACTGTTTTAAAAGTATTTGTCTTTCAAATACTTATTTACATATAATCATTATTTTTATTTTAAATTCGCTATACATACATATGTATGTATGTACGTATGTATTTCAAAACAAAACTGAGGACTTTTTTCTATTAAATATGTAAATCTAATGTTGCAAAAACAAATTTAAGAGAAATATAAAACTATACTTACATTTATGTTTCTTTGGTTATTTCGTTTTGGATCACATTAATTAATATTATTGACTTTTTTAAATAAAACAACATTTATATAAAACACTTAAATAATTTATAACAGGCCATTTAAAAGCATAGATATTTGCTTTTTGATATCATTATTATATTTTTAAAAATAAAATTGATTGAGATTATTTTATTTCATTAAAACTTCTTTTTTAATTACATATCTACTTTTCAACATATTGAACCTTTTTCTATTATTTAATGAAACGGATCTTTTTCCAAAACAAAACACTAAAATAAACAACAATAAAAACAGCTCATTCATTTATTGAGTGCCTAGCTTTTTCATACTCTTCTTTTGCTCTTTTTTATTTTTTTGCACCATACTCAAACATAACAACAAAATTACATGGCTTTTGATACAAAACAATAACAACAACAGGTGACTGCATTAAAACGATGCTTGGCGAGTGATTGACGAACAAAATTTTAAAAACTTTACACACATTTTTAACATATAAAATTTAACTTTTCCAAAAATATTTTTATATACAAATATTAAGCAATACTTTATTAACATTTTTCTGCAAAAATATTTTACATTTCACTATTATTTCTAGACAAAACAATTAATTTTCTAAAACATTAACAATTAACTTCCGAACCGTGTGAAAAATGCGCTTAAACTGATTACATGTTCTAAAAAACGAAAGTAAACTGTCAAGTGTTCTAAAATCTTGGACAAGTAAGAAAAGGAAATGACAGTTGGTATTTTTTGTTGTTATACGTTACTTTATTATGATGGTTTGGAACTAATATTTGGAAAACATTTTTAAAGTTTAAAGTTTGAGGGTTTGAAATTGTTTTAAAAGTATTTGTCTTTCAAATACTTATTTACATATAATAATTTTTTTTGTTTTAAATTCGCTATACGTACATAAATATGTACGTATTTCAAAACAAAACTGGGGACTTTTTTCTATTAAAGTGCCTGCACTGTTTTTAGGAAAATGTGTAAATCTAAAAATGCAAAACAAATTTAAGAGAAATATAAAATAAAATTACTTACATTTATAATTTCCTTTTCCGCTTATGTTTCTTTGGATATTTTGTTTTGGATCACATTAATTAATATTATTGACTTTTTCAAATAAAACAACATTTATATAAAACACTTAAATAATTTATAACAGGCCATTTAAAAGCATAGATATTTGCTTTTTGATATCATTATTATATTTTTAAATTAAAATTGAGATTATTTTATTTTATTAAAACTTCTTTTTTAATTACATATCTACTTTTCAACATATTGAACCTTTTTCTATTATTTAATGAAACGGATTTTTTCCAAAACAAAACACTAAAGTATACAACAATAACAACAGCTCATTCATTTATTGAGTGCCTAGCTTTTTCATACTCTGCTTTTGCTCTTTTTTATTTTTTTTGCACCATACTCAAACATAACAACAAAATTACATGGCTTTTGATACAAAAAATAACAACAACAGGTGACTGCATTAAAACAACGATTGGCGAGTGGTTGACGAACAAATTTTTAAAAACTTTACACACATTTTTAATATATAAAATGAAACTTTTCCAAAAATATTTTTATATACATATATTAAGCAACACTTTATTAACATTTTTCTGCAAAAATATTTTACATTTCACTATTATTTCTAGACAAAACAATTAATTTTCTAAAACATTAACAATTAACTTCCGAACCGTGTGAAAAATGCGCTTAAACTAAATAAATGTTCTAAAAAACGAAAGTAAACTGTCAAGTGTTCTAAATTGTTGGACAAGTGAAAAAAGTAAAAGACAGTTGGTGTTATTTTGTTGTTATTAAATTAGAGTTTTAAATAATTATATGTATTTAATAAACATTTAAAATGTTTGTTTTATTAATTGAAGTTTAAGTTTTTTAAAAATGATTTTTCTGCAATTTTATAATTATTGTTGTATATGTATGTATGTATGTGTACTTATATTTAGCATGTTTTTTTTCAAATTTGTAAATATAAATGTTTCCTTTAATATTACAAAACATATTCAAGATAAATGCTAAACAAATTACTTATGTATTTTTTTTTGTTTATAAACTTAAATTTTTAATGTTAGTTTATACATAAATAGATATCTGTGTGTTGTTAGTGTTGTATTAAACTTTGTGTTCTGTTTATTCCCTTTATTAAGAAGTTATTTTTTCTCGGCTATCAAGTCCTGGTTAACATAGTTTCCTTATTTTTTGTTCGTCCATAAACTAGTTTATGCCAATTGTTAACAACTGCTAGAAATATATAAAGTTTTAATTTGATTACCGCTGAAATTGAAATATTCCTAGTTTTAAAAGCGTAAATAGTTTTTATTGAACAAATGTAAATAAACAGGTCATACTACAGATAAACAGTGAAGAGCAAAATTATAGCAAATATATTGAAATTGTGGCAGATTCCCTAAACTAAATAATCACTTACCTTGCATTAGTTAAAAGTATATACATATGTACTTCTTTGTCTTTGTTTCTCTTGATCTCCCTATATTTATACTCTCCAATACTAGTTTTTATATTTCCACTGGAAAACTGTTTTTAACACATTTAACTATCACTTTCTTTAAATCATACCATATTATGAGCTCCCTAAGAAAACTTATCAATATTCATTCAATAAATATAAAAAATTACAACAAAAACCATAAAAACATTTTGTACTTCATTTCACATTAGGAACAGCACCTTATGTTCCCATAAAAAAAAGTTATTTGAGAACGAAGAAATAAGTTTATTTGCAAAATACTACGTGGCCTACTTTGGGGGAACACAAACGGGTTTATTTAATTGTTAAATAACGATTATTTCAATTTAAATTTATATCTTTTGTTTTTAATTTAGTTCACCTATAACTAAATATCTGCACTTTAATAAAAACCTTTATAAACAGTTTGTATATACAAATATTTAAGTCTATTATATCAAATCAATCATATTTATGCAAACATCACACATTTATAAATCTGTACGCCCAACTAGTTTACAATAATTAATTTGTTACATGTTTTTTCTGCCCCTTAGATCTTCGGGCCATCATACCTTAGGGCGACTGCCTTCGCATCAGCAACCCAGCTATATGCCTGGTCCTAATAACGGCAAATATGCCACACTTAGCAAACAATGTAAGACTTTGGAAGCCAACGATTTTTACTGAGATTCGCTTGCCTGCAGCTCTAATGCAGGCAATAGCAGTATACGACTTAATAGCATTACCGCCTCCAATGGTATTGGAAGAAATTCAATTAAAAGTATGTTTGCCTCAGCCACTCTACCACGTTCGGCTGGTTCTTCGCTACGTTCTGTATTGTCCGCCCAAACTTCGAATACGGTTTGCAGATCAACTGGCAATGGTTTGGATCTGGATGACGATAAGGATCCACGTGATGTTACCAACAATAGCTTTAATCGTTTCGATCCCAAATACATTAGCATAGGTCCGAAAGCGGTAAGGGGCAATAATAATTTGAGTGTGCTAGCTGCTGCTACGGCCAATAAGTGTGCTACTTTAGGGCGACCACATGGTGGTCGTTATGGAGGATCCTTGAAGGGTACTAGTCCTTCTCCTAATTTGCGTAGTGCCAAGACTCCTTCAATTTCAACCGTATCCAAAGACTATTGTCCTCAGCCGGATTGCATACCTCAATCATATGTGAATAATACTACTGAAATGCTAGTGCCTCAGGCAACTCAGCCACCGCCTCCACCTCTTCCGCCGCCAAAGCCCAAGAATACATTTACCGAGATACCGGGCACTACAGGTGTAGGCAGTTCATATGCCAAAGAACAATTACAAATGCAATTACAAATTCAGCAACAGCAGCAACAACAGCAGCCTCAGCAATATCAATTACAAGAGATACAACCAGCAACAGTAACACCTACAGTTCAGCGACCATTGCCAGTTCAGCATCATCCACCGACAACACATATTCTGCCACCGTCAGCGGTCTACAGTATCGAGAGCTCCAGTTATCAACAACAACAGCAGCAGCAACAACAATTACAGCAACAAATACAACAGCAGCAGAATGAACCTCCTCCTCCTTTACCACCACCACAAATCATACCCTCCGTTGCATCCAGACCTCTACCTCCACAACCAGTAGCCGCACCTGCACCACCACCACAACTACCCCGCTCTCTAAATCCAAATTCAATCATTAATCAACCTTTACCCGAAATACCTACACAACAAAATCAACCGCAACCAGCCCCTCCACCCGTTCAGCAATCCAAAATATCACCCCAGCCCTTGTGTGCAGCCAACCTAAACCAGTATCGTTCGCTGCAAAGACCACAGCAGCAGAAACTGCAACTACCAGCACAAACTCAAACCACTTCACAACAGCAACTGAATCAATTGAACCAAACTCAGCCTCAAATCCAATTGCAACCACCTAGTCTACCACCTAAAAATCGTCACAAATCTCGAGAGCACAACTCGAATATCCAACAAATGCAGACTCTACCTCCCAAATCAAATAGTTTACGCCACCAACAAGTAGCCACGAACAACTACGAACAGGAAAGAGATCGCGAACGAGATAGAGAACGTCAAAGAGAACGCGACCGGGATCGCGAACGAGAGAAACACGAACGTTCACGACGCTCCGAGACCTTGGACAATGCACGTTCAAATGCCGCCTACATGGATCAACATTCCATTTCAGTCAAAAAGCAACATTCTTATGAAACCTCACAGCCATCAAGCTATCATCAACGCCATCCTGCAGCGACCACGCCAAACAACAACTACCATTCAACCATCTTAACGAAGCAACAACATCAGCAACAATTGCTGGTCGAGGCTCACCAGCAACAGATGTACTATCGCTCGCTAAAACGTGGTGGATCTCATGCCAACAATGACATGTATTCGGTGACCGAATTGTAGGAATGCGCCTGCTGTGGCGGCGGTGTTGATGTCGTGAGACGCACTAAGTGTTCCACAGCATCTAATGCCTCTGCCGCAGCAATGGGCAATAGTTCATGCGTAGCACCCATACCTCTACCGCCCAAGAAACACCAACGTTCCTCGTCAAGCGGCAGAGAACCTCGAGAATCGGCGGTATCCGCCTCATATAATGCCAACAAGTGCGAAGACCACGAATATGATGAATATTGTCCGGGAGCATATGAGCCCCAAACGCCTCACCATCAGGGCTCCAGGCAATCTCACCTTTCCACCGGCAACTCCTCAACATCAACGAAACATCAACAAAGGTCTGCTACATTTGATGTGGCTGATGCTCGTGATTATGAGCTGAAACGTTTGGGCAATCGAAGATCCCAGTCGCAAAATGCTACCAATTTAAAGCAAGCACGAAATGGTGGCTTAGTGGTCAGCAGCGCTGATCACCATCGTGGAGAACGTACGCATGATCGTGAGCGAAGTCGCAGTGATCATCGCATATCCAGCTATGCATGCGATGATTCCTCTTTAGCCATGAGTCATGCTTTCAGTGGGAATGTGGGTAATGGTACCATAACGCATCATCACAACCATCACCAGCAACAACAGATGCAACAACAACAACATCGGCAACAACAACGCCGCGAAAAAACATTTAAAGTATGATTTTTAGAGACGTCATAAAAATTTAGCCCCACTACCGAGGGGTCACCCACACCCAAGCGGGTGCAAACCATCTATGTGGCAACGTGGTAAAAACACCCTACTAACAGCTGGCAATTTTGAATGACATTCATTCATCATGCAATCGAACGAACAAGATCATTTGCCCAGAGTATGGCGGAGGTGACTGGTAAAAGGTAACCAAAGTGGTGGCGGCAAAAGGAGCGGATTTGTAATAATAATGATAATTTTAAGGAGACCAGCTGTGGATTTGTTGCTTTATTTAATTGTAACTAATTATGTTGGCACAATTGGCACCGTTAGTTCCGCCTAGTAGTTTTAATGTTACTTATACTAAAAATTAATTGAAATTTGCTCTAAAGCTGTGAAACAAAATATTTGTATTTGTATTTTAGGGTATGTTTTTTATTACTTATTATTACTAAATCAGTTTTAATCAAAAGCGTTTAGGTTTTATTATATCATTATAGTAAGAAAAACAAATCAGTTGTAGTGGCAACAGTGGAGTTTAAATTGTGACTCTCATCACACACTTTCACTTCACTTCAAAACTAATACGAAAACAAAAACTTACTCACTGCTCAATTGTTTCATTACAACACCAAAGCACTCTCCAAACTACAGACAAGAGATACAAAAGAAACCATAAATTATAATCCAAAAAATTAAATAATAAAGTGAAAATTAACGGGATAAACCAAAGTTTCCCCCTCTGCTTTCTATAATTTTACAAATTTTTAACTAACCAAGATACAATTATTCTGTTGCATTGAAAATACTTGAACAATGATTTCTTCTCAACCAAACTTACTCTCTAATGCTCTCTAGAAATACCTTGGATTTGATAATTGTATTAAGTCCGTTATTGCAAATTGCTTAATCTCAAAACAAAAGAGAAATAATTTTTATTATTACTTTTTTATAAAAAAAAATAAGTTGTATTCCTTTTTTTAAACTTTATTTATTAGTTTATTATTATTATTATTATAAGAAGTAAAAATTAGCAAAAAGAATCAAAAAACGAAAAGGAAATTCAAAGCGTTTAAATTAACAAGTAATTATTATTATGAATACCGTTGCGAAATGTCAAAATAAAACAAAAATTTTTGTGACGTCTATAAACCAACAAACAAAACAAACAACATCAAAAGTTATATTTAATATTTAATCAATCAAAATACAATTACAAATACAACATACATTTAAACAAATACGTATTATAAACAATTTACAAAATAACATTAACTCTAACATATACTACTAAATACTACATATTTATTATACAAAAAAACATTTGCTTACATTCATACATACATATTTATAAACATAAAATAATCCTTAAAGATACATCCTTTTCATACACACTCTCTCATATACAAAAACATAGAAAACATACTAATACACTTTAAGGCATGAACAAACATGTTTAGGAGACACATTAAAAAAATACAATTTTGTACGTATTACTAAAAAGAAAAACAAGTAAAAGTTAAAAAAGAAAAAAGTCTAAGCAATAATTCAGGTCTTTTTAACAAAAAATGCATTTATTATATTTAAAAACTACAACAACAATGGAAAGCTTTTTCTAAAAGGATTCATCAAAGCTTAAAGCAAGGTTTGAGTCTTACTTCAAGGAGTATAATATAAATCTTTCGAATTGATATAAATGTTGTTGTGGTTTTTACAAAAACTTATTTTTCATAACCGGTCTGAAACTTTAAATGAAATAAATATAAATATTACTTTTATACTTTTTTTGTTTAACCGGTTTTTGTAAATAATTTATAGTCCTTTTTTGTATTATTTCAAAAACTTTAGTTTAAAGGAAAAAGCACAAACGTTTATACAAAAAAAATACTCTTTCTTGTAACCTTTAACCCTTTCCTAACTCTCTCTCTCACTCTAAATCTAAAATAACGTATTTTAAACTCTTGTACTCTCTTGATCCTTAAAACAAATTTATATAAAATATATATAAAAAACCAAACATACATACATTAACATTATTACTCTCTAACTCTCTCGAAATCTCATTCTACACTTGAAGATAAAAGTCACAATTATGTAGTTTATTAGATAATAATCCACTGCGTTAACATTTTATATAAAAAAAAACATAGTTTAAAATTTAAAATTTATATACATTATAGTATAAACTGCGTATATAAATAGTTACAAACAAAATTATGTGTAAAATAATTAATAAAAAAAAAAACATAAAAACCTTGTAATAAATATTTGTTAGTAATATTTTTCTGCTGTGCAGATGCAAATAATTATGTAAACGTAGACAAAAACAAAATCAATAGAGTATTAATTAACAATTTTCAAGATTTCAAGTAAAAAACAGAAAAATACATATTAATGGTCTGGTTAACGAGAGATAAGGCAAAAGTAATGGAAACTTTTTATGAAATATTTTAAATTACAAAAATTAAAAATGATTTTAATGAATTTAAATTATTTTGAAACAATATTTTTGTTGTATAATTGAATTTGAAAACAATTATAACAAACTGTATTAAAATCTTTTATTGATATTTTGAAATCAAATATTTTGTTAATTTTCTTGTTAGACAGACTGTTGAGGATATCTAAATAATAAAATGCAAATTCTTATTTATTTTTTTACAAATAAACTATAAATTTTAAAATAGATTTGGTCTAAAAATTAAAATACAACATTTTTTATATAGTTTAAAAATAAAGGCAACGAATATTAAATTAAAATAAACAATAAATTTTATTGGAAACCTAAACATTCCAGCAAACATGTAAAAGATTCAAACAATAGCATTTATTTGAAAATAAAAATAAAGCTCAGTTTACTCTATTTATATTACAAATCAAAAAAAATCTTTAAAATATTTAAATAGAGTAAATTTAGCTTTAAATGAAAACTTCACAAATAATTTTATTTTGATATTTTTTCATTCATATATGATTTGAAAATTTCCTGCGTGTATTCATTTTTATATTGTATTTATTATTAAACAAATTTCCTATTTTTTTGCTAAACTATTATTTTGTATTATATATTTTTTTTTAGATTTTTAAAACACTTGTACATAATTATTATAAATTGTTTTTATTTAAAAAATACATAAAACTAAACTGAAAAAAATAGTCACAAATTGAGTTTTTCTTTTAACAAAAAAAGAAAAACTTGAATTGTTTAAAACAAGAAAACATCATAACATATAGACAATGATAACTGAACCTGAAATCTAAAGGTTTTTCTTACATCTAACATGCAAACAACATAAAATACATAAAAATTTAGCCTTAAGTCGAATTTAAGACCGAAAGAAGAATTACTTTTAAGACAACCCTCCTCAAAATAATAAAATTAAAAGAAATTTAAATAAAAACTATAAAAGAAAACAACAGAAAATAACCAAATAATTAAATAAATTTAATAATTTATTATATTAAATTAAAAAAAAACAAAAACCACACAACTGAAAAAAAAAACAAATAAATAAAATAGTAGGTATATTAGTTGTTAAATTAAATTAAAAAAATATTCGAAGATTAACATTTTAGATCAAAATAATTATAAACAAAAACGAAAGACAAATGAAATGAAAATTTTAGTAAAACAAACAACAACAACAAAAAATCATATAAATAAAATTCTGTAGCTGATTGAGTATAGCCATTAAAAATGTTTATAAAACTCCCATTCTTGTTAGTGATTCAATTTAATTATAAAAGAAAATTTCACAAAAAAAAAAAAAAATAAAAATAAATTTAAATTAAAAAAGACAAAATATTAAAAAAAATCAACTTTTTAAACAGAAATTAAAAAATACTTTACAAAACTTTTTTCAAAATAATTTCATATACAAAACAACTGAAAACACACACACACATTTATATACATAGTTAATAGTTAAAGAAAAATATATTAAACCTAAAAAACCACAACAAATATTAAACAATTTTAACAAACAAAAGAAAAAAAAACTCTAGTTAAACTATTAAAATTCTCATATATGTATTCCAAAAAAATAACGAAAAAAATAATAAAACTTTAAAAACCCAAACCTCTATCTTTAAAGAAAAAAATATTCAAATTTATGTTTTTGTAACTATTTGTAAATTTGTTAACACTTAAAATAAAACAAAAAAAAAAACTCTTACTATATATCAAACAAAACCTTGATCCCTTAAAACTTTTTCCTCAGATTAAAGTAAAAACAAAAAAATAGTTTCAAATGCACACTTTCCCCTGCATAAAACGACAGAGTAAGAAAAAAATTTAATTAAAAAAACCCAAAACTGTAGTTAAATATTTACATTTACCATTCATATTCAATATTGATGCATTCAACAGTCAGCAATTATTTAATGATTGTTTGCCTGTTCGAGTGAAATATATTTATAATGAATGATTGAAAGAAATAAATTGCATTTTAATGAAAACGATGGCATTAAGCTGTATTTAGTTATTAAGTTTAAAGTTAAAAAAAAAGCAAACGGCAAGAAATTATTTTTCATTTTACAATTAAATTACAACCAAACAACCGACATCATACATAAATACATACATACACTGATGATCTATGTATAACGATAATGAAATTTAAAATTAATTATAAAATAAACAAAAAAAAAATATGTTAAAATAATAAAAGAAATAACGACGAACTGGAAGACGAACAAAAACTAAAAAAATAAACAAAAATCTAATTTAAAAAAAATCATAAAAATCTATGTTGTTTTATTTTAAATAATAATTTGTAGTTTACTTACGGTTTTGCTGAGGTCCCACGTTATTTTTTTTCAAATGAGTCCACTTTATATTCCTTATTAATTCACACCTGAAAATTTCAAATATTTTTACTGTTTCTTTACTATTTGCAGGAATTATGACACATTTTTTTAATAAAGTTTTCCATTTTTTGTTTTACCAAATTTTTCCTTTATTCTCTCCAATTTTCTACATTATCCTTAGAACTACTTGAGCCTGCATTTAAACCTGAACCTGTGGACTTTTCACAAGTAACACCCACATCCAAATGTTTACGTTGTATATCCTCATAAGTGTTAAAGAAAAAGTTATGATTATCTTGGGACACTTTGGTCAACCAGTCAAACCACATTTCTTCAGTTAATTCAGTGGCTCCCGAGTACATGGGATTGCGCGGTGTCATAAACACCAAACTACGGAATTGTTTTATAACCTCCTCCAAAGAATCGTGATACGTAGTCGCTGAAGGATTTTTTACCTCAGGCATAAGGAAACTATTAATTTTTGTTTCACCTTCGCTAGTACGATTTTTCTTACGATTTTGCATTTGTAGCAATTGCTGTTGCATTATATGATTCTCAGTGATTTGTCCCTTATAAATACGCAGTTGAGAATCCTTAAAGAATGCCTTGTACATTTGTTCCTGTATAGCCTGAGAGGCTGGAGTAAAATCCAAACGATTAGCTTTATTCTTAACAAACAAAATATTGGGAAAGTAATCGTGTAGAAAAGGCTTAACATCCTGTGAGGGTTTCATAAGTTCGCCAAAGCGTAGTAAATTTAAAAAGCTTAAATTAAAATAATCATCCTGCACCACCAGCAATAAATGACAAACCGACATTAAGCAAATAATACTGCCCAAATCCTCCAATTCATTATTGGTCATATCTTTTTTATAAGCATTCGATAGAACGGGTGGTGTATCCAATAGAATCATGCGATCGGAGGTAATAAACATATGAGTAGACTCGGTGCGTGAACGAGCCGAACATTTATTCAGCTTTAATTTGGTGGGAAATATGGAATCCTCTTCTACAAACACTTTTTCATAATAATTATAATCTATTTGCTCATTGGCTAGCAAATTTAAAATAGTCGATTTACCCACTCCCTGAGTACCAACTACACCTATAACTAGAAAGTCGGTATTGGATTTCATTAGCAGCTTTTTGGCACCGCCATTAATGGAGCCAGTAGATGAAATCACTGTTGCTGGTCGTGTCATTTGATATACGGGTTCCACTATATTAGATGGTTGTGTAATTTCATTAGAACCTGCTGAAGTTTCACGTGTGGTATTGGGACTGGAAGCCGGACTGATATTGGCCTTTTGGAAAATTATCGTTTTCTGTGGCACCTGTACAGAAACATGTTGTTCGTTATTAGTTAAAGCGGAAGAAGAGGCTACTTCAGCATTTACTGCGGTTTCGGTTTTTGTTTTCAATAATATCTTAGGTTGCACCTCCAACTCTTTGAACTGAGAACTTAAACCCAAGGCACGTTTGTCATCCTAGAGAGAAGATTAAAAGTTACAATGGATTGTTCTTGTTATAAATACATTAAAAATACCTTTGGCTTTCTGTAGCGCCTTCTTCTATCCGACATGTTTAGGTTGGAATTATTTTAGTTTGTTTATAATTAGAATTTCAGAAATATCAACATCAAAATATCAACAAAATCAAACTTCCAAATACAAAACTCTGATGTAGGTGCTGTTTATTGGGGGAGAATTTTTACGTGCGCAAATTTTGACCAAAAAAGTGGAAAAATAAGTTCTAAAATGTTTTGTTTATGCACTTGTACTAAAGTTGAGTTGAAAAATTCAGCTGTTTATGACTTTTGCAAGATAAGGAATTCATGCAAGGTGGCAGCATTTAGCTCTCTACACACAGCTGATGATTTTTTTAATAAATTTAACAGCTAAACTGTCAAACAAACAAAAACAGAGTTTCAAACAATCATCTTTACAAATTCCCCTTTTTCTATAAACAAAAACACATTTTAGTTTACTAGACGAGGACGAGGAATTTTATAATTTTGTGAATATTTTTTTTTAAATAAAAATGCCTCTAATAGTTATTTCGGGTTATCCAGCGAGCGGTAAAACAAGGAGAGCTTTAGAATTACAGAAATTTTTTGAAGAAAAGGGAAAACGTGTGCATCACATTTCAGAGAATAAAGCCATACCCAAGGCAGGTTTTCATAAAAATGTTTATTTTGCCGATTCCCAAAAGGAAAAGGTGGTCAGAAGTGATTTGAAGTCGGAAGCTTTAAGGTTGTTGGACAAAGAAAGTGTAGTAATACTAGATGCGGGCAATTATATTAAAGGTTAGTTAGTTGTCTAACTGACGGTTTATGATCAATGGAAATTCTTATTGGTTTAAGGTTATCGTTATGAATTGTTTTGTGCCACTAAAGCGGCCAGAAGTACTCAGTGCACATTGTTTTGTGGCATACAAAAGCAGCGAGCTTGGGAATTTAATCAACAGAGAAATGGTGTGGAAGTGTTGGATCTAGCCAAAGTGGAGGATGTTTCTAAACTGGACAACTCAAATATTCCTTACAGTCAAGAGATATTTGAAGGCTTATGTATGCGTTTTGAAGAGCCTCACGGTAATTGTAGATGGGATAGTCCATTATTTGTCTCCTTTCCAGATGATACTTTAGAATTTGAGGCCATATTTAGTGCTTTATTTGAATCTAAACCTTTGCCTCCTAATCAGTCAACACAAAATGTAAGTCCTCTACTAAAACTACAAATAATTAATGCCATATAATCACATAATTGCTTCTATTTATGCAGCCACCTCTAAGTTCTACTAATTACTTGTTCGAATTGGATCGCTTAACCCAGGAAATTGTTGGAAATGTATTGGCAGCCCGTAAAATTGGCATTATGGGTCCAGTACCTGTTAAAAATAGTGAAATCAAGGTACAAGTACCGGCCAATATGAATGCCATACAACTAAATAGACTGCGCAGACAGTTTCTCAATTATAGTAAACTCCACCATGCTACCTCTAGTTCTTTGGATAAAGTGCCTCAATTATTTGTGCAATTTCTAAACTCCAACTGCGGCGAAAATTAAAAAATCAAGTGAATATTTTTACATGTGCTCTTTTTTAATATAAAGTCTTTATTTATATAAATTTTTTATTACTTATTCTAGTTGCATCTAAAATTAAAAATTCATTTGTCTTATTAACAACATGATTTCCAATACATTTCTTTGGAAGTCGTTAAAAATCAAGTTAACATTAAAAATAAGAAGAAAATAAAAAAATTAAATGAAAAATTCACATAACATACATCAGGAAATGAAAAATAATTCATCATTTGAAGCCCTTTTCTAAAAAGAATGGTTTTCCTACTTCAAGGGAAATGAACCCTGAAAACCACCCGGAAAGCTATAACCATTTCCATGATCATCCACCTCATCATCATTTTCATTAACATCATCATTGCCCGGTATGTGCAAAGGTTTGCGGCATATCCAAAATAGACTTTCATACTCGCTCTTTAACATGGATTGAGGATTCTGGGCATATTTTGTGCGTACTCCGGTTTTTGAACTTAAAACCTCAAATCCCACACCAGTGATTACCACCATAATGTCCTCAAATGTAGGCTCAATACTTTCCTCATTTTGTATATCACTAAAGTGGTATAGAAGAGGTCCCAAATTGATCCAAATACCACCAGGAACTAAGATGTCATAAATAGTTTCTATAAAGTCTACCACATTATTAGCGCAGTCTATAAAAAAACAAGTGGCCACACAATTATACGTATCAGGTGTTTTGTAAACCTAGAACGATAAGAAGTTTGAGTAACTTGAGTTAGATGAAAACAAAATTTAAAAAATTACCTCCAGAAAATCTCCGGCTACCACGGATAGTATACCAGTTGGTCTGTTCTTTAAAGGGCAAACATCGGGAAAACGTACAGCAGCCACTTGATCAGCTCGACGTAAATTGTTGTCATGTTGATGTACCCAAGGATGTAAAGTGTACATGTTCTCACGAGAGCAATTGTTCAAGACAAAGTTAGAGGCTATCAACATAAAGTAGGAGAACTCATTGGCCTCGCACTCGTAACCTCGACAAGCCAGCTCGTAGGACAATCTACCCAAACCACAGCCAGGAACTAAAATTTTCACTTGCTCCACATTGCTGCATTAAAGAAATGAATTATTACAAGAATAATTAAGGTAAGTTTCAAATGCTATCTCATACCACTCCTTAGGGTCGAAATAATGTTCAATGGCTTCGATAATCGGTTGATACGATTGTTTGCGCTCTTCAGCCTCTTCCTCGCTCCAGTCACGGGCAATGGCTTTCAGTGTGGATTGGGCCTTTAAAATGTGAAAATGTTCAACATTCTCATCAGACTGTGTCAAAAGCACAAGTGTCAATATGTAGGGAAATCAGATCAACAATGATTTGTTTTCCCACACAAACACAGAGGAAAGAAACAAAAATGTTTCAACAATAAGTTTCAAATAATCTACAAACGTTTACACAAACACATACTATATGTACATAAACTTTTTAATACAACTGACTGGACAAGGGGGCATTTCCTCCGACAAAATGATTTTCAAGTAGATAGTTAAATAGAATATGAAATCTAACTTACGTTTTCCATATCAATGTGCCGTATTTTTGCTGCATGTTCATCCGATTTTCTATTACTGCTCATGGAGGCATCTCTTAAAGGATTTTCACTCAGCATTTCACTGATAACTTCTTGATTTTTGTCTATACAATCTCTTAAAGTGTTCAAGTGTTGACGATATTTTGTCAACATTTTCTGATGTCTTTTCGGTAATTGATTTAAATTCCATTCTGTTTTATTTACTCTTGATAGAGAAAATTTGCTACAATTTATAAATTTAATTTATTATCAATATCTGAAACTGCAAATCATTGGTTAAGTTACATACCGATATAACCTTAGAGCTGCTACAATCTTTTCTAAATGTTTTTTCTCTGTTTCCTCTTCTTCGGGTGTCAGCATTGGTGGTTCCGTAGCAATGTTGCTCAATGAAAACAAAGAGTTTGAAGAGTGTCTACGATCCATATTGTTGACTGAAGTACCCGATGTTGCTGCTAAAGGAGTTGGTATTTCGTTCATACCTAAACACGTTGCTCTATGGTTAAGAAAATTTTCAATGTCAATGTTTTCTTTTGTTCTCTTTTATGTTATTTTCTTTTATTAAACGAAATCTTACACAAGTTAGAAGTGCAGTTATACACGTTTGTTAACATATGTGAGGCGGAGCAAAACTTTGCTTAAATTCTTGTATAAATTGTTGCTAGGGCATTTCTAAACACTCTAGTCGAAATTAGTTAACAGAACCTTTGTTGTAATTGTAAATTTAAAACATATTTTTTTAAATGATTTATAAAAATAACAAAAATTCCTTACAACAAATCTGAAGAAAAAAAAAGGGCTGTGTGCAGAGACCTGCGCCGAGCATTTTGATCGGCGTCGGCGGCTGGTAAAAATTTATCGGCGGCGGCTCAAAATCGGCTGTCAGCCGGCTGAAAATACACAACTTGATTGCGAAAAAATATAATGAGTATTTACTTTATTTTATCCAGGATTGTGTTTTAATTAATTAAAACTATTACAAATTACAAATAAGAATTTATAGTTGGATAGAGCCGACCATATGATAGTCTACACCAGTAATTATGTCCAAATTTTAATTATTTTTTTAATAATAAAGTATTTAGTTTTATTTTTATTTTAACAATTTGTTGACAAAAAAGAGATTTTCTAAAAGATGGGTCATATGGGGACAGGGGTTAATATGGCCTTAATATACATCAGTTATTTATGCAGAATATCATCATGGCATTAGTGTTTATAAGTGAATTTTGACCATCAAGTTATTTTCTGAAAGGGATATGGTCAAATGAGGCCCGATCATTACGAATATATTAAGACTTATTTAAAACTAAGTTTTGTCGATTTTTGAAGTGATACTAGAACATTCAACATAATTATGAGCTCAAAAGTTCTATTCGGGAGGTATGGTTGTATGAGTCAAGGCGAAATAATGAACCGATTAGGACATTAAATACAATCTTGCTGAAGAAAAAATTCTCTGTTTTCTACTACTACTATATTTTACAACTCTGAATTTTATTAAAATGCAACTCTAGCTAATGAAATTATTATTTAAAATTATTATTGTTGCTAATACAATGGCGCTTGCCGCCATTTTTAAATGAAAAATTTTCTTGAGTTATAATTTGCTTCTGCCAGTGAAAAATATAAATAAAATTTAATAAAAAAGTGTTAATTATATATAAATTATTAAAAATATTAAATAATGGCTGCCTTAGACATCTTAAATAATACAGCTGAATTGGATTTAACACCTTCACGGAAGCGTAAAAGACATTTTGATAAATGTGAAATACAAGAACAACAAAATGCTATAAAAACTACAGCTGCCGCTACTTCCTGTTTTACAAATGAAGCCTTCAGTTCAACACCTAAAAAAAATTTGGGCAAACGGCGTCTCCAATTAAAAATAAACAAAGAAAATGCTTTAGTATATCCAAATGTTGGTTTAGAAGTTAAATCCATAGCTGAATTGGCTAGACGGCCTGAGGAAGCTGAAAATATACCCCGAAATCCTTATGAGGTGCTGCGTAAACCACCAAAAAAGAAAAAACGGCAGGCTGAAGGCACAGCTTGTTTCGAAAATCCAGCTTTGAATTTGGAATTACCAGAAAAACAATTTAATCCTTATGAGGTAAAACATAATATTTTTATGTACATTATTTGTTATTAATGTTCCCATATTTACTTTATTCCAAAGGTGGTACGTGAAATTACACCAAATAAAGCCTCCAATTGTTTTTCAAATCCAGCTTTGAATTTAAAAATACAAGATGCTTCAGCCATACACAATCCTTTTGAGGTGCATCGTGAATTACCAGATCAGGATATCAAATCCTTAAATCCTTTCGAATTTTCTTCGAAAAATGAACACGAACAGCGTCTCTCAACTCCTAAACCTTGTAAATTAAAACTTGGTTTGCCTTTTGTGCCCACAGTGGGCTGTCGTATTGATTTTAAGGATATTTCCATGTCGCAACTTACTCCTAGCAAATTACTAGCTGAGAAATTGGTATTTTCCCCAGTACCAAAAGCAAAAGTTTCATTAGGTTCCATAGGAGAAGAAACTACCATGGATATAGGCAAAGAATTAGATCGCTATCAACTGGAATTGGAGAACAGTATCAATGAAGCAAAATTACGTAAAAATGGTGTAGCGGAAGAAGAGTTATTGCTTTCACCGCCCGATACTAATTATCAAATTCAAATAGTTGATACAGAGAAAAAATCTAAATTTACACAAAAACTAAGTGGTATATCGGAAGATGGCGAAACTGAGGAAATAATTGAAGAAACTAATACAAAAACTGAACATCATATTGAAGTTAATGTTGTAGTGCAAAAAGAAGAACAAAAGTTCACAGAAGTAAAAGAAACTAATCCATTTCTTTATGATTTAAGTCAACAATTTCAAAGAACTGAAACAGCTGAAGTAATTGAAATTGAAAATCTTGATGACTTATATGGTTGCTCAGAGGAAGATCAAGAAGATGCTGAAGATTCTTTTGATTTTAAAACACCAGCACCATTTGTAAGAGCTTACACCAAGCCAGCTGAGCCAAAACTAACGGTAAGTAGAGAATCTTTGGAAACTAATAAATCAGAAAAATCAGATAAATCGGGCGATGCAGATGATAATAACAAAAAAACCATGAATGTTAAAAATATCATACGAAAATCTATAAGAAAACTTATGCATCCTAATGGCCAACAACCAAAAGAAACAGAAAAAGATTTGGACGAAAAAATAGAACATGAAAAACACGGCTTAATGAATGCCATACGTCATAGTTTACGCAGAAAACCCACTAAGAATGTACAGGATGAAGAGCCTGTAACAAAGGAATGCGAAATTTCTATAATAGATGGAACAGAAAGAACCATGAAACTTAAATCGGAGGCATTAGAAACTGAATATTTAAAAATAGAAGATTTAACCAATGAAAAGAAACATAATCTCAGAAACAGTATAAGAAAATCAACTCGAGAAGTACGCAATCATTTAATGAAATCTGTTTTTCATAAAAAACATGAGGAATATGATTTTAATAAGTAATTTACACAGTTTCTTAAAAAAAATATTAAAATTGGTTACATTTTTACTTTTATTTATTTACTTGTTCCACTTTTTAAGGGAAATATTTTAATTTTTAAATTAAGTTTTATGTTTTTATGTACCCAAAGATCTATTAAGTTTAAGTTGCAATTATTGCACTTTATTTTTTTATTATTAAGTTTACAAATATTTTCCGAATACATTTATTATGTGGTCTTTAATATATATTTTAATTATAAAAAAAATCAACTTGCACTTTTTTCTATATATTAGTAATTTTGGTAGTTTTATTTGTAAACTGTTTGTAATAAAGGTTTTCTGCGACATTCTAGAGGTTTGTAGGCATGTTGGTAGACACTAGCTAAACGCCAATGTTCGGGATAACCTCCCTCCCCGGCACCTCCGGCATAACTACGAAATGGTGGCACTAGAGTATCAATGTCATAGTTACGCTTGGAGTAGGGGTTACGCGGTCTGGGTACCACCAAAACTCTTTGAGAATGATTGCTGCCCATGCTGCAGCCACTGTCAGAACTAATAAAATTACCGGCAGCATTATATCTGGGTACTCCGGCACGAAATGCCATCTTACTACAGGTCATTCTCTGAGGTGGGCAGGTACGGGTGCAGAAATCCATTTCCGGTGCTATTTTATGGCACAATCTGGAGCGAGCTTTTCTTAAAAAACCTGAACGCTTGCAACCTGTTTCCCCAGTCGTCATGGGAAATTCACAATCAGCTCCCAGATATTTTTGTCTTAAAGATTTGTATTCATGATCTGCCATTATATCAGGTGTTGATTTGTATTGTTTAGAGAAACGCGTTTGGGGTAATCTATGACATGCACTACTGTCGCGGGAAACACTACGGGCTCGTGGAAAAGTTGGACAGTTATCTATGTCTGTTGTAAAATCATCTGTAGCTATTTTTCTTCCTGCAAAATCAGTCTTACGTCTTAAAATATCTTTATCGAAGAAACCGGTTTCTCCTAGAGTATTTGTAAAGACCCCGGCAGAACGGCCAGTATTTGATAAGGCAGTATCATCGCGAGGAGTTTTGACATATGTAAACACTGCTGGTCCAGCAGAGTCATTGGAGCCGTCTATATGCTTAGGTCTAGCTGGTTCATAAGGTGGTTTATAATCCCAGCATATGGCCAAATCCATAGCTCCCATTTTCTTATCCGCAGGAGTGGCCGAATAAGATCTAGTATTATTACCATTAAAGGCTCGAGGTACTACTCCACTAGTTTTGGGACGATAAACTTTCATTTTAGTGCAATGCGTGGGACCAGCATTGTGCGTTTTTACACCTACACCAGTAGCAATGGGTTCTATATCCAGGGCTAAACCGGGGTTAGCACTGGTAATCTGCAACTTACGAAAGGCTAAATCAGCCACACAATCAGGCAAAGGTTGGTGATCTAGATTATTTGAGTGCATACGTTTGGCCAATTCAAAGTTGGCATATGCTGGCACAACCGGTGAAGGGCAACGTTCATTTGGCTTTTCGGTAATGGAATGAGAACCAAACATTTTGTTTGTATCCTTGTTTAAAAATTCGTCGTTTGTTTCAAAATTATATTTTTCGGATAAATCTAAATCTCTTAATTTGGGTGATAAATCTGAAGTCACCAAAGGTGAAGTTTGTGGCAATAAAGGTGTTAGTTTTATGGGCGGCGGTTCACATTCTCCCAGTTTACACTCATGTTCGCCTAAATAGTTTTTATTTAATTTCAAATCTGTATCTATATTACGGTCTCGTTTATATTTGTCTTCTAATAGGAAATCTCTGGTGGGATGTTGTTGTTTATAGTCCGTAAAATCGCCGGGTATATATTCCAAATCTAAAGGCTAAATGCAAATGAAAAAGTATATTAATGTTTTAAGATTTTAAATTAAATAGGAAATATATATATATAAGTTCTTTTAACGAGAGTTAAATAAGTTCATATTGCTCAATTTGTTTTATTAATGGTCCCTACAAGTTCAAAAGTTGTTACGGATTAGTTGGGATAGTTTGATTTTTTTTTAAAATGGGTGGGTGCAATAAATAAATAATCGTTTGAACAAATAAAAGTGAGGGTATTATTTTTTTATTATATAGTTGGCGAATTCATTACAAACACTAATTTTAAATATTTCGTATTTTTATTGTTTTTTTTTGTGCCATAACTTTTTGTTGCGATATCTTGAGTTTCTTGATGAGTTCCAAATCATTATGTTTTTCATAGTTTTACAGTTATTCACTATGATTTCATGCTATCCCGACAGATTTTGCCGGTGCAATCAAATTTTGTTTTCTTAAAAAATACAAATAAAAAAGTATTTAATATAAACTTAAAATTAAATTTGTTTATACTAATAAATACCTCCTTATTACCACCTGAACGCAAACGTTTATTACGATTTGTATCAAAACTTAAAAACTGTTTAGTTGTTTCGCATTTCGAAGGACATGTTAAACCCTTGCCAGATATACCAAAATCATTATTATTATCAATATCACAGTTATTAGCGTCCTGAGGAAAATTTGACCATTTATCTTTCTTTAGCAAACATTTATTATAATTTTCCACAAATTTGCGATTTATTTTATCCGGCAATTGATAAGTATTGCGAAAATTTCCCCAAGGATTTTGATCGTTTCTAAATTAATGTAATTTTTAGTTAAAAAAAAATGAAAACTAATTTAAAATCGACCTACTTTTTTATAGCATCCAATAAGTGGCCTCTATCATTGGCTATTATTTTAGTGGAACCTTTACGTTGTCGTGGTCTGGGCGGGTACCATTTGGGCAATTCCCAATTATTCAAACCTTTGGGTTTATAAACGGAATCAAACTGTTAAAAAAAATAATAAAATGTATTACAACCTGTTTCTTTAATACCATAATTTATATCATTATAAGCCTCCTGTACAAACAAATTGTTAAAAAAAAACAAATAAAAAACAAAACACCCCTTGTCTGTACACTAGGTAATTGTTAAGGAAATTTGTAGATGAGTAAACATCCCTATTGCAATACATAACTTAGCAGTATATTGCTCCTGTCTGTCTAGGCATTAGACAATTACATGCTGTAATTATTTTTGTATTTTGTCGTTTTTTTAAAGAACATGTGTAAAAAACTATTTGAATTAATACCATTTAAGCTTTGTTTACTTTTCAAAAATATGAACAATTGTATCGGTTTATTCAATTTAACATTTGTACTTGTACAATTTATTTTTTATATTTTAATCTCTAATATCATTTATCACTTAAAAAGTCAACTTTATTTTTTGGAGATTCATATAGAGATTTGACAAAAAGCTTAGTTTGGCATCTGTTGCAGTTTGGATTTCTTCACTAACGTATTGACTTTTAAGTCAAAACTATTTTTTATATAAATCTTAAATACTTTATATAAAATTTTATGACTGTTAAAATTGCAAACATGTCAAAGTACATAGTGTGTAAATTAATTAATTTAAGGTTACAGTAAAGTTAAAATTTAGATTATAAATATTCTTCAAAATACAAAATACTAATGTCCAGAAAACCACAATAATAATTTTTCCCACTATTTATATAATATATATAATATTTGTATTTGTTTGCCAGAATTTTTTTTAATTTGTATATGCAAATGATAAGAAATATGATACTCGATCATCTGTAAGCAAACGTTACATAATTTCTTATTGTTATATCTATTAACAACTACCGAACTTGATGACATTTTTACAACAAATTTGATTGAACACAATGTGTAAAACCACAATGGCACGCGTCTAAACACGAGTCAAATGTATAGCAAAATTACAAGACAACCACCCCAAACCTAAAACATTCAAATTCACACATTTTCCATTTAGGAAATAATTAAATTTACACGGCAATTACACTCTCTTTAATAGAATTTCTCAAGGATGTAAAGATTTAAAGGCCATATTTAAAGGTTCTCTTTAACAGCAAGTGTGTGTAATTTAAATTGATTTTAAACTCAATTAGCAAATTTTTTGTCTCACTAAAAGTTTTCAATACTTGTTATTTAATTGAACTAATGTTTAAAAAATTCTATCTATTTTATGAGTCCTCTTTCTCTCTCAGCAGTGTCCTTTTGTCAATGATTATAATGTCAAATCTCTGGGGTAACATTTATCAACAAACATTCAAATAGAGGATTATTTACAACAAACACAGCTACCAGTAAAGTTTGCCCTCCATAACAAGGATTAAATTTTCACACACCGTCACACACCCTTCAAACACCCCCTGTTTAGTAGTATAAGATAAATTCAATTGTATTAACACGTGTATCCTTAAAATCATCTTCAAAAAAAAAGAAGAAAAAAACTAAAAACACTTGTAACAATCAAATAATTCTAGTTTTATAACAGTTGCAAAAAAAAGATATAAACCAAGTAATTTAATGCTTCTCTTACTCAGGACAATGCAATTCTTATACTGACCCGTTAAAAACAGATGTCAATTCAATTGTTTTGAAATTAACTTAATGTTTATTGAACATTAATTTACTATGGATGGATTTTGCTTGACAAAAGTATGTGTTATCCTTTAACCGGCGTTTTTCTTACTAAACCTAAAGAATGACAAAAATCCTTGTAAATAATAGTTTTACATGAATGTAACTGTAAATATTTGACCCATTTATATTTAAATATTTTTGACAACTAATTTAGTACCAGCACAATATTTATCCATATGTTTTTATACATATGTATGTATGTGTATTAAAGGTATTCGAATAATTTGTATATCCTGACAAAGGAATTTTGATAGTTTTGATGTGCGTGGTTACGTTGCCATGCAAATTTGTTTTCTTACTTTGATTGTTTATATTCAAAAAAATTTATATAAACATATGTATATTATTTGGAAATAGTAGACATATTTGGTTCAGTATTCAATATTTATAAACTAGCTGAAATGTGCCCTAAGTCCCAGCTAGCATTTGAAAGATTGTTGGATGATTAATCAGTAAACTGAGTCATTTTTGACTCCTTTTGATGACCTAAAAGTGATTAATAAGTAGAGCGCTTAAAAAATGACTCGTAAATTATCCCCGTATATGATTGAAAACTGAATATTTGAAAAAAAAAAATAACAAAATGTATTGCTATCATAAATTGATCATCCTGGTGTTTAAAATATGATGGTTTTAAAAACATATTTTGAGGTCATATTTCAAGCAGTTGGAAGATCTAAAATTGTTCCTTATGTAATTGTTTTTGCTTTAATGAAATAGCTAAACTTACACTTAAAAATGACTCAAAAACGATTCAAAAATGAGTCGAAACTGATTAGAAATGGAGCTCAGAAAAGACTCTTTTTGGAAGAGTTAGCAAAACATTTTGTGTGACCTAAAATAAGTTGATTTAATTCTCGTTTCGTTTATAAAATTAAATGTATAAGTATTTAAATTTGTGAGAAATTTATAAAGATGATTTTATGTCAAGGAAATTGAAATTATATTACGCTTTAATTATAATATTTTTTATGTTTAATGATCTTCTTCGGAAGATAGTTGGACGAATAATCGCTAAACTAAGTCTAAATAATTCGAATTAATTTTTAAAATTTGATTTATTTGAAAAAACAACAAAATGTATACCAATTATAAATAGATCATCCAGGTGTTTGAAATAGGATTGTTTAAAAATTTAGTATGTTGTTAAATTTCGCGCAGTCGAAAGATCAAAAACTGTTTTCTGTTGTATTGTATTTGGCTGTAACAAACATAAAAATTACTCAGAAAAAACTTAAAAATTACTATAATATGATTCGAAAATAACTCAAAAACGACCAGTTATTTGGCTCATTATTGTCTCAAAAATGATTAAAAAATGAGTCATAATTGATCAGAAGTGCGGCTCATAAATGACTCATTTAGAAGAGTCGCGGATAGGGTACCATTTTCTCCCGACGAATGTATCATTTAAGATCAGAAAATGAGCGCATATTTGATCATTTTAATCGTGCGGAAGAGTCATAAATGACTCGAATGTGATCAAAAATTTCAAAAAATGCTAGCTGGGTATAACCTCTAACATTTTACGCAAAATTTGAAAGAAATCGGTTCACCATTTCAGATATAATTGACTAAAATTTACAACTATCTTAACAATCTCTGGATTGCATATATATTTGAGTTTTTGTCTCATTAGAAACATTACTTTTTGAGTTTATCGATTACGAAAATGACGCTTTAAGTGCGTCAGAAAATGACTTTTTTCGTATTATCTCAGCTAAATAATAACGGAAATTTTATCTTTTATCTGTAGTAGTACTGTAGAGTATTGTCATCTATTTCAATTTATTTAGTTCCAGTTCTATATTACCACTTTATTGACGTAGGGTATAATTACCAAAATGACTATAAATTGGCAAAAACTATATAATAAATTAAATGTTATTGTTGAAGGAAAGTTCAATGTTTACAGAACGATAATCTTCCATTCACAAAAATGGCATCGTTAATAGTCATAAAAATATATTGATTGTTCAGATTTAACCAGACAACATGGAAGATAACTTTTCTTAAAATCAACTATATTATTTCGAATGATTTCGAAAATATTGATTTTGTTTAAAAAGGTCTTATTTTCTTTATTCGTTTAAAGCTAACTGATGTTAAATTTTAGTCCAGTCGGATAACGAGAACTATATCTATATATTTGACTATATCTTAAATTTGTTTCCAAATGTTTAAAAAAATTTGCTAACATCCTTACAATGAAGGGCTGGTTTAATAGATTTTGATTATATACTTTTCTTATGTACATACATAATACCTATGTATGTATATATGAACATAAATGTATATTATATACAAATACATAAATGAAAATTGATTTAAACAGGGTTCTTAGCAAAAATATCACTGTTGTTATATTCACAAAGATTTTCAGCAAACACTTATATACCTGATTTGCACTAAAATTATAAGCCATTGCTAAAACTGGCAGTTAATTGAATTTGTTTTAAATAATTTTTGAATTTTGTTTCTATTTATTTTTATAATTTTAAAAAACACACTGAAAATTTCCAAAAAAAAATAGATACACTACAAAAAAATCGAACTTAATAAGACAACAACTGTTTAGTTAGTAGCAGTAGCTAGCCAGACATTTTAAATAGTTTTAAAGGAATTTGTGTTAAATGTTGCCCAAGGTTACCAATTATTAAAACCGATTTGTGTTTATTGGAATTCTGGAAATAAATAGCTACAAACAAACAAAAATTACCTTGGTTATAATACTTCAAAATATTTAAATATTAAATTGAAATATTAGACTACTTAATACCCTGTATTAGTGGGAGTTTACAAAGATATTTGGCTACTGGTAATGCGCATGTTTTAAACAGCATCCATTATTTAAATGGACCACAGGACACATGTGTTAAATAATCTTACTTAAACAATTTTGTTATGAGAAACCTAAAAGCCAACTGAGGTCCTTTAGAAAAAGAATTGTTAAATTTTGTTTTTTTGCTTTAATTTTTTATTAATATTAAATTTATTATACACATATCACATACAGTTAAAATAAAAATAATATATATTATGTTTTATTTAAATGCTTAAAATTAAACTTATTTAATAATTTGACTGTTTATTACGTAAAGACAAAAGTATGTTTGGCTTTAGTGGAATTATGTAATAATTTTTTTGAATACTTATTTCTTTTAAAGGGTTTTAAGAGAAAAAATATATTTCCGTTGCCGTCATTATTTCAAGTTTTCTTAAAATTTCAAAATACTGCTATTTTCTGATCAGTTCTAACTACTTCTGACTAACACAATAATGATAGTATTATTGAATTGTTTTGAAAGTTATTTTGAAATCCTAATTTCTCAGACTTCAAACGGATAAAGTAAAACTTTGGAAATTAATTTATGTTGATAGAACTTTAATTCGCAACATTTAAATACTTCTTATGGAGTTTCTAAAACATGATTCAAATAGGCTATATAACATATAGCTAATTTTAAGATTTCAATTTTTGACAGTTTTTTATCAGGCGGCAAAGTTGGCAATAATTTACGTAGTTCAGCGAAAGAAACATTAAAAGCTTCCACGCGTATACGTTCTCTAGTAGCATGAGCTGTACGATACTTTAATGTGGCACGTCTACGACGACGTCTTTCTTCTCGAGATAAACCCACTAGTTCGGCTGGATCTAAATGTGTAATGGGCGTGGTACGTCGCCTAGGAGCTGGTGTAGGTGGTGGAGCAGGTCTACTGCTGCTGCTGGATTGAGGACTAATTGGCGTTTCGCAATCCATACGCGCCTGATATCGTTTATCAAAATCGAAATCGGCATAATCTTCATTCTCGACATTATTATTTAAATTATTCAAATCTTGCAAATAGTAACGGCCCAAGGCTATATTTTGCGACGGCACCATATGCGTCATGTCGTACACCATGTCTGTGGCAGTATTGTTGTGGTTTCTGAAAGGAAAAAAGAGAAAAGGGTGTTAAAAATGTATCCAAAAACTGTTTACTTTAGTAGGCTTTTGTTTTCTTTCTAATTCTGTAACCCCTTAAACGCCCACTTAATTTGTGGTTAAATCTAATGTGTGAATTTTCATTTCTATAAAGAAATATTGCTTTTTGTTTTTCCAACATATGCCAAAGGTATAAAAATGTATTATTTGTATGTTTATTGTTATTATTTATACACTTAAGGGGTTATTTACTGTTCGAATTATATTTATTGTATTGTAATGTTTGTGTAAATATTATTACAACCCTTTATTTATTGAGATTTCGGTTGTGCACTTTAACACCTTGTCTAAAGTATGAACGGAAAGTGAAAATCATAATTTGTGAAAATCACGTTTTTCAATTTGCAATAAAAATTTATATTTAATTTGATTGGATCTACCCCAAAATTTTGACATCTGTGGCAAATTTTTGAGTAAAAAAATATTGATACTTATTGCAACATTAAATGAATTCGATCCGAATTAATGGTAGAAAATTTATTTTAAATCTACCTTTAACATTTTGTTAACTGTTTCTTCCGTTCAGTGATTAAAGTGGTTAAAAACTTTTGGATCAAAAAGTATTACTTCAATTTTTTGTTAATTTTGTAAAGAGTACTTCTAAAAGGATTAGGACTAATCAAAAACTAAATAAAATTTATGAAAAAAACATATTCCATTCAACCTTTTGATATCCTAAGTTAGGACCACGATATGTATATCCTTGTATTACATCGGAGTAATCCCAAAACTACTCCTTAATTTGAATTATGGGAATACATGATTCTCATGTAAAGCAGGCAATTGACCATGCTGTTTCCAAAAAAATGATCCATAACTTGATTTCTTAGGACTACTTCAAACATGTTTACAGGGAAGTAGTTTTTGGATTACTTGAATGGATCATGAAATTTAAACACACTTACTTTATGTTTTAAAACATATTATTAATACAAATACATACATGGATTTGTATCTATTAAACCAAAGAACACATCCGCAAATAAAAAATTTAAACTTTTTAGAATTTGTTTAACTTTTCAGCTATTTTTTAATATTTTTTAACATTTAAATGTCTCACCTTTTTCAATTATTCCGGCTAATAATTTAATTTGAAAATAAATCTGAGATATGCACTTCACAAGTTCTAATAAGAAACTGTTATCTTCCATCTATGCAACAGTATCCTTTTATACAAAACTAATAGAAAGAAAACACCATCCTGGGGATGATTTCTATGTAAAAAAAAATAACCAATAGCGTGAAAGATGAAAAATACGTTTGTTCAGAGGAAAAAATGGCGGCAAAACTCCGCCCCTTTACTATATAGTGATATTTTTCAATATATATTGTCAATAGAAATATTTTTTAATTAATTATTATTTAATTTATTTAAATATGTGGAACAAGTCGGTTTTAGTGACATTTCTCAAAAAACGCCAATATGGAACATTTTGAAATGTCGGCCTCGCCTAATTTTGAGTGACTTCAAAGTTTAATACATTTTTTGTCTATACCTCAAAAACTATTTGTTTAAAAAAATTATACATCAAATTAAAAATACCTTGCTAAGGATATATAACATGACTCAAAACATAAACCGACGTTTGGTTTTCCCCAAACATATACATTTTGACCCGACTTTTTTTCATCCAAAATAAATTGGAAAAATGTCTATATAATTTTATTATAGAATCATATACATAATAGCCATTGAATTTAACTTTTATTTAAGATATTATAAACCATTTCCGTATCTAGTCAAACGCAAAAAATATTTGATTTCAAAAATCATTTATTTTTAAGTTATTTCACTCACAATCGAACTCTCTATAAGAGGTAAAATTTTCGACGTGATTTGAAAAATGCCACTTAAACCGATTTAAGCTAAATATATTAAAGAATTTTACAAAAATTAAATTTTTTTGAAAATAAAAAATATACTACCTTTTTAAGCAATGCTGTAGTCCATTTCGTTATGTTTACTAAACATGCCTCTCTGTCGTTTTCAAACAGCTGTTTAATTTTTTTGTTGTTGTTCGCTTTCATAACCTTTTCCTCATAGGAATTTTGTTAAAATTTAGTTATAGTTTTTAAATTGTTAATTATAATAAAGTTATGTCTTTTAAAGTTTTATTATCCACTGCGGATAATGTGTGGGCACAAGCTGTGCGCCACTATGGTAAACATAACAAAAAATTTCTTTACAAAGATGGCCAAAGATATGGAAATATTATTTACTATCCCAGGTAAATAAATACACACATGGATATCATTAAAAATTGTTCAAATTATTATTTTTGTCTTTTCAGAAATCCCAACCACCAGGATCCACCTGTAGAACCAGCTAAGCTTTTCAGAGTGCAACGTATTAAGCCCGTTAAAGGCAATCCCTACTGGGAGAAACATTTACTTAAAGAATTTGGTTTGGATGGTAAACAAGGTGATTTTACTGTGGTAAAAAATATTCCCGAAATAAATGCCCGTTTATGGAAAATCAAACATCTTATTAAAGTTACTCCCATTACATTTCCCCATGGAGAGCCCTCAGAGAACGACATTAAACACACAGTGGTCAAAGCCAATGGTGAATGTATAGTAACCAAAGAAATTGGTCCAGTAGAAGAAAGGGTAGAAGCTTTGGAGTCATTTGAAAATGATCCCAAACGTCTGGATACAGATTTGTTGAAAAGAGATTCGCGCCTTAAGTGGCAGAATCCCTGGTAAAGGTGTAAATCGTTTATAACATTTTCTTTATTAAACTTAGTAAACTATATAAATACAAGAAAAGTAAAAAAATATGTTAGGGTTAGGCAATGACTTTTCTTTTTTTCAACTGGACATAACTTCCACAGCTACTTTTTTATCTAGCTTCTTACAGCCAGAAGTGGCAAATATGCCATTGGTGCGATCATATGTAATAGAATCATTGATTATATTTCTGCAATTAATAAGAGAGCAATTATATATATAATGTTCAAGTTTTTTGCTAATTAAAAACTTACTCTATGGCACCCTCTTTAGGAATAGCATTCCAACGCTTATATTCTTGCTCTATACATTTATAGACATGCGATTTCTCTAGAGGTAAAAATGGTATAAAGTGATCTATCACATGGGCCTCTATTAGGCTGGTTTTTTTTAGGCCTCCCTCCAAATTGTAGGCAGCCTTTTCTAAAATCTGTTCAAAGTGGCCCAATTTAGTATCTTCTCTTAATATGCCGCTCCTTATAAGTTGACCCAACTTGTCCGATATGTAAACGCCGGCAGTGTTTGATAAAAATATAAATATTGCTTGGGTAGTATCTTGACCATCGACAAATGCATTGTAGTCCACCAGGGATGTTAGCGATTCAAAAACGCCAGCTGGCATTTTGTCTACTTC
This sequence comes from Lucilia cuprina, assembly GCF_022045245.1. NCBI lineage: Eukaryota > Metazoa > Arthropoda > Insecta > Diptera > Calliphoridae > Lucilia > Lucilia cuprina. The sequence continues at coordinate 571,264 of NC_060951.1, read as the reverse complement.
GTCGAATATGAATAAAGAACGAGGACAAGCCTTAAGGCCTTCACGCACTTCTCGATTTATGCGTTCCGTATATAACTTGGCATCCTGTGCTACCGGAAAATCTGAACGGCCCATATATTTGTGAACAAATTTACTTTCTAAACCTTTTGTATAAAGCTTTTTAGCAATTTGATCGGCAACAAAGTTTTTTCCTGTCCCGGGAGTACCATGAAAACTTATCACCAATGGTTTACGAGAATTGCGTTTTCCATTGAAATGTGCTTCTAGTGCGGGTATCAGTTGCTTTTGTACAATATGCTGGCCAAATAATGTATTGGAAAGCTCTTCTTTAAGTCCCATAATATCGGCCGGTATACTACGTTCATTGCAGCATTCTGCCATACGACAGTAGGTTTGATCTTTAAGAAAATCAAATTTAAAAGCTCCTAGTCCTACACCTGCTGCTATACCTAATGATACAGGATCAAACAAGCCGTCAACATTGTGTAGAAGTGTTAAAATCGTTGTCAATAAGAAAATTTTTAAAATTAAAAACATATTTTAAGAAAACAACTTGGGAATGCAATAAAATTTAGAATTTGCACAAAAGTGTGCAACAACAACATATGTCATTTTTGGGTAAACATGATATTAGACAACTCTGTGTTTGCAAAAAAAAAATAGTGAAACAATAATGCCAACCTTTACAAACGATGGCGGATTGTGTTAAGAAAATTACAGTTAAAACAAATCAGCTTTACAAATTATAATAAAATAAATATTTTTAATAAGTTTAGAAAATTACTTACATTATAGATTTAAAAAAATATTTTTAAAAGTAACAATATTTATGTAATTAATAATTAATTAATACTATATCAATATTTTGGCAAACTTTAACAGCTTTAAATATAGAGTAGTTGGCAACACTTTTACTACAAGGAATAAAATAATGAGAGCTGGCAATACTGTTGAGCTGTCAGTTAGCTACTCCTTCTCAATCGAGATGGCGTGGTTAATAAAAAGTCCCGTTATTTTTTATTCGTCACAAGTTCGTGATCAGTGTTGAAGAAAATTTTAAATTTAAAGTGAAAAGTGGTATTTAAAAAGAAATAGGTGATAATTTTGATAAAAAAAAACTAAACTGCAGCAGATTTCTTCCAAGCTGTATTATACTGTAAGTTATACAAATTTATGTTGTAAATAAGTAAACTTATGATTAAATTCATTTTTTTTAAGTTTTATTTAAACCAGAATGATTTATATAATTCAATAAATAGGTTTTGTACTTGGTTAACTTTATAGGTAGAATATTGTAATCCACAGCTTTTTTAACACCCCTTGAGTTTTTGTTAAAGAGCTGGCCATAGTCCATAAACAGAGAGTTGGTCAACTGGCGTACATTAAATACTAGCATCACTGGACAAACCAAGAGTCAATTAAACTAAATTCCTTCCTAGTTTTTGCTAAAACTATGTTATTAAATGTGTTTTTCTCTTATTCTTATCGAGACACATATTGCTCATAAAGCGTAAAATTTGACCTACTCACCAAAATGTTATAATAAGCAGGAGTTAATGGCTTCAGTACTTGAACCATACATTTCTTTGAATATTTTAAATATTTATTGCAGGAATATACTTCTGACATGCAAATGTTGTATACATATAACTATAACTAATATTTAAGCAACTATAAATTAATACTATCATTAATGTTATCTAATCCGAACTTTCAGCCATGGCTTGTAACATCAGGGGTTTCAATTGTGTTTGTATTAACGAATGATCACGGCCATGGGTTACTTCTAGGATTTTGCGAGCTTCTGCAAAATTTTCCAATGCTTCTTTAAGCCACGATTCATGTAATTGGATCTTTGCCAATTTTAGATAAAGTAAACCCAATAAAGGATTCCAATTACCATAGTATTTGCTAGAATATATAAATTATAAAGTTAAAAATTTATATTTTTAAATAAAATGTACTTGTAAGTTACTTACCGAAAACCCGGCAACAACTTTTTGCCATATTCCAAAGCTTCTGGCCATTTGCCAACATCTATAGCCGCCTCAAAGGCAGCATCCAAGGTTTTTATATACCACACATTCAAGGGATGAAGAACTTCTTGTTGTTTTTTCATTAAAACCTTACAAACATCCAAGTCTAAAATTAAACACAAATAAAGTAACAAATTTATAACTTAAAAGTAAAACACAGAACTTACAAGCCACATCTTTCATACTTTCTAGCTGCTGCTTAGTTAAAGCCATAACTTCCTTGAAAGTATTGCGGTGTCTAGGTATTATACCCGTACCACATTCTGTACAGTTATTTAAGTTTATATCTACGGCAGCATTACATTTCTTATTAATACAGCAAGCTGATTCCATTTCCACAGCTTCTTGATCATTTATACATTTACTGCAAATGCACAAGAAATAATAATTATCCTTCAAATCTCTACGCCTATGCTCGGGGGTATTTAGCAAATCAATATAGCTAATGAAAATCTAAAAATATCAAAAATAATTTTGATTTGTGTCACAAAATAAAACTAAAAATAAATATACTTTTGACCAATCCAAACATTCCATTTCTTCGGTAGCATGTATGTGCAATGTAGTACCTTCAAATGTGGCCACTGCATTTGGTTTGCAGCTGTGATCGGTTACCGAAACACCCAAAAAGATGGCGGTAGCAATTGAATTCATTTCAGCATCGAGTATGTTGAAACCATTTGTTACCAGCTAAATACAAAATTACAAAATAATACAAATAATATTAAACTAACAAGATATGTACTAGGAAAAACTACATTCTGAAAACAAGTTGTAATTAGCGCCGCATCACTATGCAAAGTGTCAGCAAGGGGCTTGGCCTTTAATCAGTCTATTTTCAAACATACATGTATAAAAATAAATTGAAAGTGAAATCGAAAATTGAATCTATATTTTGTGAGGAAAAAATAATATTGGCCAATTGCCAAATTTGTATAAAAAACACAAACAGAATGCGTAATACACTTGTAGTATTTTGTGTATTATTAATAAGATTAATAGCATTAATATTATTCTAGAAGGCGATCAATATGATCGTTTATGATAGATTTTCATTCACCCTTTCGTTATGAGAAATATAGATAAATCTTTATTGTAAAAGGAGAAACTGGTAATAAATTTAAATTTGTAAGAAAAAATAAATGTATTGTAGGACTTCGAAAGGAAACTCCATTATCAAGAAGTAGCGGAATATCAAAACCTTGAGCAATGAAACATAAAACAGAAACTGCGGCAAAATATGCTAGAAAAAAGATTGTACAGAAATCTTGTTTCCATTCCATTTTTTCATTTCTAATACTATAGTAGTAGTCTTTAGAACATAAAAGCTATTTCTTAATCCCACTAAGGTAAGATTACTTACTGATTGAATGGTCTAACATATTTCTCCCAAATTGTAGGGTATATGTACTATTTTAGCTTATAGCCAAAAAACAAAGGAATATTCTAGATGCGACTTAAATAATTACCCGTCCATAAATGGTCAATAACTCCATTTGATTTGGCACAATAACACTGTCCTGCATCATTTCACACAATATAGCATACAAAGATTCCAGGTGTTCCATACGTTTTGGATCATTTTTAATTTCTTGATAATCTACAAAAAGAAAAGTCGTTCATTTAATTAAATTTTCTAATGAAATAAACAGAAATAAACTTACGCGACATTAAATCTCTAAATTTCCTGAAGCAAGTTTCTGTATAATAACCTTTCTCCAAGTCACCACCATTGTTTAATTTTATAATCAACTTGCACAGCATACGAGCAGCATCTGGTACAGTACGGGGATAAATGCGTTTAAGGAATGGACATTCGATTTTATGTAAAGGCCAGGCCTCCATTTGACAGGCACGATTGCAATAGTAAACATAATGGCAGTTGGAACATTTCATAACTTTAGTACTAATTTTAAACAACAATTTATTAATAATTTTTGAAATATTTCTTTAAATTGAATAACAAACCTGCTTAAACAATTGTCACATCTCTCTTTGCGATATTTAGATTTTAAAACAAACGCAAAAGGTTTTTCCGTCAAAATGCGATCACCGCGTTTAATAGTTTTATTCGTTTGCGTTTTCATTTTCACTACATCCTTACGAAAGTCCTTGTTTGGTTTGAAATTTAAAGATTCGTAGGATTGTATTAAAGATTTAGAAAATATTCTATGGGAAGGCATTTATTAGCGATGTTATGTATATTTGATTTTTCACAAAAAAGCACTTGTTTTCCTGGCAACAAATCAAATCAAACTAGCATTCTATCATATTTACCTGTGATGCGCACGTACCTCATAAAACACTTGGCGCTGTCATTCTCTCGTACTTTTTTATGTTAATGTGCTAAATTTATAAATAACAAATGAAATGTGTTTTGTTTTTTTTTTTGTCTGCAAATAAATATACACAAAAATTGTATTTATAGTAAAATGTAAACAAAACAAAAGGCAGTTACAGCTGTTTTGGCAATTTGAAGGTAGATGTCAAAAGGGATAAATCAAAACAAGAGAAATGTCACTATTAACAGAGATGCCATATGTATGTATATGAAACAAATTAATTTCATGAAATAAATTTTATATTTTTTCTGAAATGAAACAAGTTATATTGATTAAATCACGGATTATATTATTTGTTTTCATATCTTCTTCATATTTGAGATGTTATTTGTTATAATTTGTTTAAATTTGTGTTTTTTTATTTACTTAATTATATGCTATATATACAAAAGCTAAATGCTATGAAATCATTATTAATATTAAGTATACGTCTTTGTAGACTGGAATTTTTCTATAGACCGTTATTTAACAAAATTTGCTCTTTTAATTTCCTTTAAATTCAACTGTTTTTTTGACAAGTCTACACTTTGCTCCATTTTCTCGTATCTGTATTGTTGAAACACATACAAGCCGACTCTATGCTGTTAACATGCTTTGCAGTTAAAGCATCATTTACTTAGTCGTATACTTTCATTCAACTTTGCTGGACCAACAAACGAACGGAAACTGAGTGTATGTGTCAAGAAAAAAAGTCATTAATTGCAATTTTATATGCTCCATTACTATAACAAGTCACTTAACCCATCCAAAGGAATAATAAAAAGAAAATACTACCAATTTGCTGGTAGACACATATTTTTTGTTTTTATAAGTAATAAATTCATTTAAAATCGATTGATTGTTTATTTAGTTTGTTGGTAAAAGAAAACGGTTTATCAAAAGAATCATGCTGTATCGGTATTTCAAGCAAGAATTCTGTGTAGGAATTCAAGAGTGTCTGTGCGTATTTTTGTAAAAGCAATGTGAGTGAGTGGCTTTTGTGTGACACCACCCCAAAGGAAAAACCAGATACAAACAAAATTGATTTCAATTATGAGACAAATGAGAATTTAAACAAATAAGTACTACACAAAGAAAACAAATTATTTTCCAAATAATAAAGCAAATAATAAAATAAAAAATTTTAAAACTAATTTTAAATAACTAATTTAAAAGAAACAAATTTTTCACAAATAATTAAAAATATTTTACGCTTAAAAGATTTGCCTCAAATCACGGAGTGTTAAAAAAAAACAAAAGAAAATTTTTGACAAAAAAAGGATTTTTCTTTTCGTTCGTGGCATGAATAGACAAAAATGTTATGAGTTTGTGTAAATTTTTTACTTATAAAAGTCAATAGAATTTTATATGCTTGAACGTGTAAGTGAGAATTTTAACAGAGAGAACATGAAAAAAATATATTTTAACTAAAAGCAACAACAGCATCATCATAGATCAACAATATAAGTAAAAGAAGAGGCTAAATAAGCAAAAGAATAAAATAAAAATAACAGGATTTAAATAAATTATAACACAAAAACAAAGTGTAGAGAGAAAGAAAACAAAAAAAGTTAATTATGTATTTTTTTGTGGAATGGTTTTACGGACTGTTTGTTATCACCGCATACCATTTACTGTTATCATAGCTGTCATTGCTTCCCAAATCAAAATCCTTTAATAAATTCATTTAGTTTACGCACAGGTAGAGTGTATAAGCCGTAGTTAAAGTAGAATAACGACACCAACAACAACACTACTAACTAGAATAAATACAAAATATAGCAACAACTATTTAAGCAAAACAAAAAAGTTTAAGAAAAACCCTAAAACAAATACAAAAAGAGTGAAAGAAAACAGAAAATAAAATATGTATGTGTAAAAATTGTGTTCGTTTATAATTCCACATCTTCAGCATTCATTCGTATTACTCGCATAATATAAATGTTGTTGGCACTGCCTTTGCTGCTGCCACTGCTGTCACTGCTGCTGCTACTTTTGTTTTCGTAGATTTTGCGATTTGTGTCACCGCCATTCATTTTGTAGGTAAGTACTACTTGTACAATCAGTATAAGTTTTGTTTTTTAATTTATTTTAAGTTTTATTTATTTTGCTGTTGTTCTTGGTTTTCTTGGATTTTATGCAGTATGTCTGTGTATATGTGTATGTGTGTGAAGATTTATTAGATCCCTTACACACCCACCCTATTTAATTGAGGTTTCGTTTTTCTTAATTATCCTTTATTTTAGAGTCTCACACAGTTTGGTTTTAAAGACTAGATTTTGTTGTTCTTATTTTCTTCAATTTATAAATATTTTTTTTTCATTTTCTGCTATTTATGTTTTATAAACAGTGTTGTTGTATTTGTTAATTTTAACATTTATCATCGTGTCGTAGAGTGCATTTAATGACTTCGGTTTCAAATGAAATATTTTTCATAATAATTTATCTTTAAATAAAGTTTTAATTGAGTTTTGCCAGAAAAAGTAGTTAATTATAGAGAAAAAGAAAAAAACAGAGAACAAATCTGGTACAGTTTAATAGAGATTTATTTTCTTTTGTTAAGAATTTTCAAAGTTGGGAAAACAGGTTTTGGCATTTTAATAAAAGTTGTTAAAAATTATTTTATAGTTAAATGTTTAGTAAAAATTAATGATTTTTAATGTTCTTTAAATGACAACTTTCTTTATGATCTAAGTCATATAGTAGAATAGAATTAAAATCGATAGGTTTTGAATTGGACTTTCCAATTTGTTTGCTACTAATCGATTTCAGCCTTAACTATATTTAAACAATAACACAGCAGACTTTTGCAGATTTTTGTCGAAAAGCTATAGACTATAAAGTATAGACTGAAATGACTAGGAGATGGACTACACGATCTTGAATAAAACTTATCAATTTGCTTGTTACTTATCGATTTCAACCTTAACTATAACACATCAGACTTTTGCAGAGTGTTGTAGAAGAGATAGAGACGATGAAGTATTGACTTTGATGGCTAGGAGATTATAGACATATTTTGAGCATTAATGTAATTATTAAATAAATTTAATCTTCAATACATCAAATAAAGCTTCGAATTATATGGCAAAAAGCAGGATTTTCATAAAATATTTAGTAAAAATATTAATTTAAATACTTATAACACTTTCCTTTGTATTCGCTATGACTAATACAACACTTTGTGTATCTCTTTATAAAGATAATTTTGAAATTATGCCATTCAACTATGTCTGCATTTAATTAAATACATTATTATTTATTAAAAATTCTAATTAGTTCTGACAAATTCTTGAAATTATGTTTATTTCGTGTCATGAATGAAATACGTTTTTTCTCTGTTACCTTTAAAATAGTAATGTTAAATTCCACTATGCATAATTACAACTGTTGAGCAAGTAACTTTTGCATTAGTAACACTTGGCGTATGATAAATATGACTTCGTATAAAAAATATAAATAACAAGTATACGTGGTGTAGTACGAGTGGTATGAACTAAAAACTTACTTTTAAGCATAATTACAGCTATTTATATATTTTTCTGAGAAAAGATAAGTTGTTCCTTCACTTCATAAATGGTCACATTGTGTATTGAAAGAATTAGTTTGATTTTATTTCATTCTATATGTTCAATTTCTTTTGCTTACCTTATTTCTAGGAAATTGTTTATATTTTATTTTAAGTTCTCTTAACTGGAAGAATTATTATGTGTGTACAATGTGACATTCTTCTTATAATATTAGAAGTGAAATTTGAACACATGTAATTAGGAGGGCTGTTGAAAAAGTTGTTCATGCTTACATAAATTTACAAAATTTTCGTTTCAAAAGATAATTTTCTTATTCAATATTTACAAATAATAATACACATTTTTAGGGAAATTTATTTTTCATGTTTTTTTCAAGCTCATATGAATAACATAGTAGATCAACATATTTTAACCTTAAGACTTGGGTCTTCATTTTAATTTTTTAGCATAGGGGCTTGCTACCCTGTTGCGTGTCTACGACACAAGTTTTAAATTTTATATTGATATCATAGTAGATCAACACACATTTTTTTATATTTTAACCTTAAGACTTGGGTCTTCATTTTAATTTTTTATCATAGGTTCTCGCTAGTCTGCATCGTGGCTACGACTTAAGTTTTTATTTGTAATACATAGTAATTTACTTAATTTTTAGAGTATAGGTTAGTATCTCAACAATATAGCTAAAGGGGATTGAAAATATGAATTTTGGATTTAATCGTATATGTAATAATTTAATAAAAATGCTATTTATCTTTTCTCTCATCTCCCTACAATTAAAGCCATTCTTGTTTACATATGTATGCACATTAGGGATATAACCAGAATAATGAATTTTTTTATAGATCTACTACGAAAGGATATTTTGTAAACTCAAACGTTTAGGGGATGAAATGTATAAAAAGGGGGTAAAATTTGGTTTATTTTATAAAGTGGTGTTTATGCGTGATGTTTTTTTATACAAAAATGATATTCATTACTTATAAAACATTGGCCATAACGTGGTGGTATGCCAAAATTTTTTTTAAGTTTAGGTATATTCCTAATGTACATATGTATAACGTATATGAACACATATTTGATTGATAGAAAAGCTAAACATTTTTATGTAATTTTCTTTCAATATACATACATATGTATATTGTACTCATGTAGAATATTTATTTAAAATTTATAAAGTACTTTTAAATTAAATTTGATAAGACCGAAAATTTAAAAAAATACACACATACATACGTTCTATACATGTATACCAGTAAAATGTAGAAAAATTGCCTCCGGTTATGAGAGTAATCAATTTTATGAGAGAACCTAACACAGAAAAAAAAACTGTATCCATTAACATTCTCAATATCCGTTATACTTTATTTAAACTTTTTCATATATAGTCCCAGGCATTTATTAACAAAATCCTGTAACTCATATAAAACTAACGTACACATGTATACATACATAATATAATAATTTTCAAATTATTTATTCTTCCTAAATTTTGTTTGGTTTAACAAGATTCTGACTAACTAACTAACAAACCGAAGAGAAAGTCAATGGCTGTCAGAGGGGGGGAAAGGAAGTGTAGGTAACTTAATTGGATTGAAAACTACAAAATCTTACAAGTTTCTTAAACAAATATATTGCAGACTTTGACTTTTTTTTTATTGCAAATATGTACATATACGTATGCACAAAAACTAACACATGCATGTGTATGTAGATCAACGCATTCATTCATACATACATTCACACAATTTTGGCAAATTCAATTCTTAACACATACTTCCTGCCTTCAATTGCATATTTGCCACAAAACGTTGTAAATTAAACTTTTGACATTTGATGTTCCACTTTACTCGCAAATACATATATTGTCTATACGAATGTGTGCTTATGTGTTTGTGTATGTTGAGCATATAACCGCATTACTTTTATGTGGCAGAATTCTCTTCTTCCCTTGTCTATTTTCAGTTTATTTCCAAAAACATACATGAATTAGACCTTATCCATTTCATATACATATGAACACACACCAATATTCGCACATCTGTATGCATGAGTATAAATTTAGCCTACTTTTAGGCTCCCCTTTCTAACCTCACCATGTTAGAAATCAGTTGGTGTTCAATGTAAAACTGATGGCGCTCAAAGGAATTGAAATATTGCCTGTAACTTTTTTTTATGCGATTTCTTTTTCGGTGAAATGTTTACGGGTGGTGTTTGTGAGTGTGTGTAGTTGAGCACGAAAATAAACTTTTTCCTATAAAATATATGTATATGAAATAAAATTAAATGCAAATTACAAAAAAAAAAAAAAAAAAACATTGCAGAAAGAAAAACGTCAAAATAAAGACATACAACCAAAATTTATGGCATAAAACCTGTTTAGTCATATGACTAGGATTATCTGTCAACAGACGTGAAGCTGAAAAACACTCACAGACACTAGCACGCTTTTAAAAAAATAACAACAACAAAATCTTTATATTTGTCATTAACGAGGGCAATCACAAAAAAGATATTTTTAATCTAGGAAAACCCAATAAGTATTTAAACTTAATATTAGCCCTCGTATTTCAAAACCACCAACAAAACAAAAACTAATAATGATGTGATATTATAAAATGTTGTAAAAAAGTTTTAAACTAACTTCTCAGCTTGTCCTCGTACTGTGTGTATGTTTTTCATTGTTATGTGAAGGCAGCATTAATAGTGATTCCATGATGAAATTAGGTTGTATTTGTACGTTACAGTCATGGTTTTGGAGCTCATATATGATTGAAATTAGAAAAAAACAGATTGAAAATAATACAAAAACGAAACAAGACCAACAACAGCATAAACAAACACATAGACAACACACAAAAAACTGCTAAACTAAGCTGAGCGAGTGTAGGCTGGATAACAAACATGTAACAATAACTTTGGTAATAAAAACAACCTTTTTCGAATATTTGAAAATTTTCAAATTTGAATTTTAAACAGTTTTTACAGTGACAGCCTTGTTACAAACATAAAAGCAACCATAACAAAATTACCTTTTTTACAAACAATAAAAAAACCAAAATCATAGGAAACCCATCTAAAAATCGTCATCATTTCCTAAAGGACAAATAGAAAACAACAAAAAAAAAAAAAACTTCCGACCTAAGACTAAGTTTTGAAAGTTGACATTCACACTACCATAGTCATACATAAACATTGTTACAAGAGTAGCTAGTGTAAACGTGTGTATTCATATACATAAGTATGTTTTATCGTTTGGTTTTACATTTATTGCTATTTTAGCATTTTAAACCCTCACAAATGATTATATTGTATGTATGTATACATGTTAATGTTGTTAGTTATGTATGTGTTAGTTTCAACTCCTAATTTTAACCTCAAATGTGTACGTGTAAGAATCAAAATGTTTATGGTACTTTAAGTAAATCTTATGGGACATCATTTACTAGTTGGTTTTAATGGTATAAAAAGAGTTCAGACTTTGGGCTTTTTGCTTTGCTTTGCTTTGTTTTTTTTTGTTCATATTTCTATTATACACATACACTTAGGCTTAAGCCTTAAGGTCCTGCAGTAGTGCTAAATGTAATAAATTTTTATTTTCCTTCCTATATTAAGCTGGCAAATGGCAAGTTTCTTTTTTTCTTCAGTTCATTTTTCCACTTTCAAATCTTGTGATGTTGTCCATATACACGTATTCAAACATATGAGTAGTAGTAATAGTCTATGGCTGGTTGGTTGGTTGGTTGGCTACCTTTTCAATGTTTCTCCTGTCAATGAAGCTAATTTAATAGCAGCTCATTATGAAGATATCAACACAAAACCTCAGCTGGATTGGAAGTTGTTTGGCAGTAACGAAGAAAGGAAAACATGTATAGTATATTATCGAACTAAAGCAAATAGCATAGGAGGCAATAGGTATTGTATTCAATGAGCTCGTTAAGATGTAAATTTATGCGTGTGCTTGACGTTGAAAGTTTTGTCAATAAAATTAAAATTTATTAATTTTTCAACAATATCGTAAATCTTAATGCTTATAAACTTCTTACCTATTCGTCAACGATAATCAAACAATTTTTATGTTAGATTTTTATTAGCTTTTTCTTCTAATAATTTGATTTTTAAATAGATCCGTTCGTATTCACAAATGTGTTTTTTTTTGGATTTCAAACTAATTTAGAATTTTCATAATTTAATGGGAAAATAAAAAGGAAATCTATATTATTAGCTGATTTAGCTTTATTATGGGTCACATTTACGTTTTTGTTGGTTATACAATAAAAAAATTCGTTTGAGTGTTAATTTGTTGATAACAAAAAGGTTTTGTTAATAATATGAAATTTTTATTTAGTCATTCAAATTGAATATGAAAAGCAATTTATTAAACGAATAATAAAGTGGTTTAAATAGTTGGTATTTGCAGTAAATAATAAAATGAAAAATATTAAAAAGTTTCGGGCCAAAACCATTTATGATTTGTTGTCATATTAATTGAATGTTGGTTCATTTATTCCTTAAAGGAAGCTAAAGTTTTTGAATTGATTATATTCTCTTTAAAGTGTTGTATGTATTCTCATAAGTATTGCTAAAATTTTTAAGAATAATTACAAACTAATTGATTTTTAGTAAGAAAAACAAGTATTTTTATTCTCTCTAAATTAAGAAAATTTACAAGATGTATGAGTAATATTTTATTTGTATAACGTACCAAAACTTTTCTCACAAAGTGAAATTTTTAGAAAAATTCTAAAAAAGAAAATTTAACATGTGTTCGAAAAATCTTTGCAAACACTTTTTCTATTTACAAAAAAACAATTTTAATGTATTCCTGAAAGGCTTTTAAGGACAACATTTGTGATTTAAAATTGTATATATAATAATATTTTAATTTTATATGAACTCAACATAATTGTGGTATATTTTTGTTGAGCTATTTTTAAATATATAAATTTTTTATGAATTTATAACTCATCATGTCACATCATGTTATATAACAAAATTATGTTTATGTGTATTCTTTTTCATTTAATTCCGTCTTGAGGAATAAACAGCTGGTTGGTTAATTAATGCAAATAAAACGTTTCTTCTAAACAAAATTATTTCCAACACTTAATCATGGAAAAAAAGGTTTTTATTTTATTATTTTTTTGTAGGTTTTCTATAAATTTTTCCTAGAAATATTCTTTGTTTATTATTTTTGGCAACAAATGTTGTATTTTTAAAAATTTCTATGTCTTAAACTTAATTAAATTCTTCTCAGCATTAAGTATTATTTCTTTTTTCACTTCATGTCTTTATACTCGCATTTAATTAAATCATTTTATTTAATATTCAGCTGTTTGACAAAATTGTGACATGACTAAATGCTGTTGGCCAGAAAGACTGACAATAAATGTCAGAAGGTTGGTGTTGTTAGATAGATAGTGGCTGTGCACTTGACATTGTCAACAATAATTATAACCAACCTTGAAGTAAGTGCTCTAACAGAAAAAAAAATAACAACAATAAAATGTTGCCATAAATTTAGAAAATGTATAAAGTAATTGTGTGTGTGTCTGTGGGGGTATTATTAATTTTTAATGCATAAATCTTTCTTGGAAAATTTCTTAAAAAGAAATTTAATTTCTTTAAGTAAAACCTTGTAGTTAATTTAACATAAATATATATTTTCGTATTATTCCATTAAATTTCCTTAGGTTTAATTAACACTCTGTCGAAAATTAATTTTACCCTAAATGTCTGCAACACAATGTTCTAGTTAATGCCACTTAATATGACATTATCCCTAATTGATTAACCCATTCATACTTAATAACAAAGCAAGTTTTGAATTAATTAACATCTTTTGTCTTTGGTCAAAATAATTTCATATTTTCACAATATTTGTATACAGTGTAATTAAAAATTGTTAAAAGTAAATTTTACCTCACAGTTATCATGAAAGCAATAATCGTAAAATCCCTGTAAATCTATTTTAATCTAAATTAAAAAGTATGTGTAAATAACTGATAACCAAAAACTAACTGGTTTTCTAAACATACAACAAACGATTTAGTTTTCCTTATAAAATTTTGTTAAGCACTGTACCCACTGTTAAATGAAAATGTACAACAACATTTATGCCTATATATAGATATAAATTTATCTATAGATTATTACAATGTGCATTATAGTAATTGTTTTTTGCTCCATTGAGACCTGCAGCACAGTGCTGCTCCTATTAAACAGCTGCCATCACTATATGAGTTTTGTTTGTAGTTTTTTTCTCTCTGTCTCTCTCTCTCTCTCGCTACACTTTCGCTTTTGTGTTGTAATTTAAACTACATAAATGTGTGTATTTAGTGACAGCCTCATAAATAGAAAGCATTTACTACAATTGAATACAATTAGTTTAACTCATTATTATCATCAACAGCAAAACAACATCATCATTATCATCTAATGCCTTTCATTAGAGTATTCATTGGTGAATGGTCACAACAATGTAGTGAAATAAAGGGAATTGAAGAAGAATTTTTAATTTAGCAGCATAATATTCAATGATATTGTACCTATTTTTCATAAATTAGTTTTAAATTTATAAATTATATATTTTACTTGCTTTTGTTGTGTATAGAATGCGTAATCAGAGTAGATATAAATTTTGTAAAATTGAAAACAGAGATTTTTTCACTGTAGCCTTGAAGAATTTAAATTTGTTACAGCTATAAAAATATTAAGTAGTATTTTCTTAATAGTTGTCTATTTATGTTGTCGTTTTGTTTAAAATCTCATTCTCATCTCATTAGTTGGTTTGTTTTTAATAGTAGTACTTTTTAATAATTATTTTAAATTGAAAAATTCAATTAAGTAATGTTTTTTTTCTTGTATAAGACTGTTATTGCGTCTTTTTATGCACTAAAAAGAAAAGAAAGAAGAAATGAAAAAAAAAAACAAATGTATATAAATAATACCCAACCAAATCAACATTATCATTATTATTGACATCAATTTGTATGTTATTCAAGTGAAATTGCAAAGATTGTACACGAACAAGTTTTATTAAAAACTTGTATGTTCTTTTGTGAAGTGATTTTAAAAGACTGCTGTAAAATGAAATAAAAGGAAAAAATGTAGTAAATATTTGTATGCAGATCGTAAAACCAGCTTTTCCAGACATTATTGTTAGGAATTGCTGTAAATAGAAATAATATAAAAAAAATCTTTGGAAATAAGATACATTTACATTCGATGATAAATATCGCGAATGATGGAAATGTTAAACTATAATGCTGTAACAATCAATGAAGTCTAGTGCTGTCAATGTATTGAAATATACGAACTAATAGTTAACAGAGTCTAGTGCTGTCAATGTAGTGAAATAAACTCCAATATAAAATATATTGCAGGCAAAAATAAGTATTACTTGTATGTCTGTATTACTTTTAAGTATTATTATAATGACTTACATATAAGCAGAAATGTAAATACTTTAAGTTTTGCTGTTTTATTAATTACTTTATAATGTAAGTTTTTAGCGCGCAACAAATAAACTATGTTTAAAAATTTGTGTAAAAACCTTTTCCTGTTTTGTCTTTGTTTGACTGTAACTACTTATGACAGTCGGTCGGTTGGACGGGCGGTTGGTTATTTGGTTGCTTGCTTCGTTGGTTGAATGCTCGTTTCGGTGGGTTCATGGATCATTAACATTGTAATAATGCATTATAACATAAAAACTCCAGCATAACAACACAAAAGACAGATAGAGAAAAGTAAAATAAGAATGAATGGCAGCAAAAAACAAAAAATATATATAATAAATACTAGTGAAATTTGTTTTACTTGTTTTATATTTTATGGCTTTTGTGTGAGTAAGTGAGTGAATGAACGAACCAGTGAATGTGTTGTTTTTGTTTTTATGTTTCCTTTCTCATTTTATGTCTTTTTATCATTTCAATTTCCAATTGAACAAATTTCTTCCAACGCGAACGACAATCTTTTAATTTACATGCCACAGCTTCAGATTCAATAATATTAAGTGTTATCATACTAGACAAGTAAAATTTCTAGGCTTATTTCAGTTCGATGACAATAATTGTATGACAAATAAATAAAGTCTATTAAAAAAAGTGAAACCAAGAATATTTTTAAAATAATTAAAACATAAATTTATGTATGCGTTTTAAAATAAATATTCTTATTTAATTGAATTGAAATTTATAATTGATTGGTTTAAATTCAAACTAAAGTGTAGTATTTATTTAAATATTTTCTTTTTGTTTGGTTTTTTTTTTGTTATTTTTAATTAATGAACTTCTTTTAGTCAATATCCATTATATGTATAAATATAACATCAATATAAATTATTTTTCTAGTAATTCTTATCTTTTCTTGTTATTCCTATAAGGTCAAGATGAAATTCAATCAATAAAAAGAAAATTGCTTTTTTTCAATTGATATCGTATAGAAAACTGTCTTCTCTTGTTTCTAACACAAAAAAACTTTGCACCTTCTAGCTTGACTAAACTAATTTACAAATAAGAAAACAATTTCAAGTTTGAGATGAAATTTACACTCAAAGAAAACCCTAAACTCTAGCAATAGAATTAAGTTTAAGAAATTTAGTAGAAATATTTTCTCAAAACAATACAATAAAAGATAAAAATAAAATAGATTTTTGACTGACTATAGTTTGTAAGTGTAAAAAAATTTTGTTATCTGTGGGATGGCAATTACTGTCAGTGTTGTTGTAGTCTTTTGTTTCGTTTTTTTCTGTGAGAATTTTGTGGCCAACCTTTTGTAGTTTGTCTATCCCGTATAATTTTCTAGTTTTTTTTTCATTTCATTTATGTGCGTATGTTTGTTTTTATTAAAGACAGTTTGTTTAATCTTGTACATCTTGAAGTTCTTTTAAGAAAATATATAACATTGACATGCCTTTGTATTAAAAGAATTTTGGACATTGGTGATAGTACTAACAAGAGAAATAAAACTTAACATGACCAACTGACTAATTTTGAAAGTTTATAAGACAAGTTTAAGAAAATTGATTTTAACAAATTGATATCATTAATTCATTACTCTTACAAGGAAAAGCAAAATAATGTGAAATTTTAAGAACTTTGGTCATAAAAGTCATGTTCCGTTAACATCAGTAAATGCAAAAATACGTTAGAGGATTGAAATATGTAAGAAATAAGAGATGAAAAAATCTTTTGCATAAAAGATTTCTATGAGTTTCAACATTTTTTCATTGAGACAAATAAAAATTTAATTTTTTGTAAAAAATTGTCACCTTTTTTAGCAAGTAAGATTTTACGTCTCACTTTTGAAACATAAATTTATCTAAAATCATTGAAAGAATAGTTTAACATTCTTTGTATGCACTGATATGCCTAAAGCAATAATGTCCAAACTATTGCAATGATTAAAATTTTTGTTTGCTTTTTTATTATTGTATTTAGTAAAAGAGAAAAGGTTGTCATTCCGTGATTTTATATTGTTGGAAAATGTGTAATAATACAGCAATAATGATGTAGTTTTAACTAGAAATATCATCTGCATTATTTAGGGTATGCACAGATTACATTAAAAAATTATATCACTAACATCCGAAATCACTAGACAATTATATGATCAGTTCGATTAACGTTCCTGTACAGCAATTTTATAATTGATATAAAGAAACATAAACAAATCCTTTTAAATTTACTTTAAAATTTAATTATTTTTTGAATTATTTTTTTTTAAATACAATTTCTTTCAGTTTTGTAGTTGCCTTTTTTTGTAACATGTAATTAAATAAAATTGTTATTGAGAATTTTTATAATTTTTTCCATTTTTCTCTTTCTCTCTTCTTTTTAATGCTTGCAGGTTATTTGTCACACTTTCTTGTCATTTTATATTTATACAATATAATTATTAACATTTACTTCACCATGCAAATATTTATAACACTGCAACCAATTTTAAGAGAAACAAATATAAATACCAAAAAAAGTTATTGCAACATATAACTTTAGGCTGAGAATTGTTTGTATGAAATTTTTGGACATTTTTTCCTTTATTTTATGTTATAAACATTTATGAGAGTTTTTGTTGTGAGTACCTCTGATGTTTACAGTTAGTTGTTGTATGCATGCAACCGGTGCAACCAACACTATAAGTCTGTCTATTATGAGTAAGTAGTACATACTTCAAATTGTACATCCTATACATACATTCATATTTGTTTTGCTTTTCATATATTTTTTTTGTATGTTGTATATATGAAGAAGAGAGTAAATGACATTGTTTAGTTAAAAGGATATGAAAAGAAGGACTACAAAGAAGTTATATTGTTGTCCTAACAGTAGGTTTTATATTGTTGTTGGTTGCTGTTATTATCTGCAGTGTTTTTTTTGTTTTGCTATAAATAGGAATGGTTGGTTGAGTTGTTGTTGTCATTATATTGTTATTTATGTCTGCGCGTGCAGCAACATGAGTATGTTTGTGTTTGTATTTGTGTATTATTGTTATCTAGGTGTCATCATTCTCATTACTGTTAAGTTTTGACGACTTTTCTAAGTATATATATGTATGTACATATTTATTTATTTATTTGTTTGCTTGTGCAAAGAAAAGTGTTGTTTTTCAAAAGACACGAACATAAACGACTTGTCTGTAATTTTTTTTTATGTATTTTCTTTATTCAAAAAGTGCTGTAAATTATTGTAAATTCTATAGTTACTATAACTAACCAAGTAACCCAGTTTGTTGTCCTATGTATGAGTTTCCATTGTAATTTCTATTATTATATTCCCCTTTTGGTTTTTTCTTAGTCCGCATTTCATACTTGTGGCCATGCCACATAAATATTTGTTGTTGTTGTTTTTTTGTGCAGCTTCGAATTTATTTCACGTACTTGTTTTTATGAAGTGTAATTTTCATTGTTGCGTTTGTTAACAAAAACACATGAAAGTTAAGGAAAAAAAATCTAATGAAAAGTTATCGTGCGAAATAATAATAACAACACCATGTACACGATATAGTGTAAATTATAAAAAAAAATTAAAATAAAATATACAACTTTGGTCAAAGGAAACAATAATAAACATTAAACGTAAAAGAGATTGCAATGCAACTGCATTATTTTTTAAGTTTTCTTTACCTAAAAGCTGTTGAAGTCCTTGGTGTAAATGACTGTTTGTACTGTAGAAATGTTTGTAATTTTAAATTAATTTCTTATTTAAGTTGTTGTCATGTAAATGTATTGCTTCTTCTTGCCGTAAATTCATCAACTTTATCTTGTTAATCAGGGAAACAATTTAACTGTTTTTAATTGTTTCTTTTAAAGAAAAAATATACTACCAACTAGCTGGTTGCCATAACGAAGATTTTTTAATTATAATTTCTTTAATTTAAGATATTGTATAAAAATACATAATAACAGTTTGAGATTTAAATTTAACTGTATTTTTGAATTGAAAATAATTTCTTAATTTTAAAGATTTGAAGAATTTTTTTAAGCCAGCCCCTATAATTGAGGGTCTTGAAAAATATATTTATATTTAATTTATAACACATTTAAGGACCACAATTGGCTTGTTATTTCCTATACTTTGCTTTCCTTTTACACACAATAAATTGTAGTATATTTTATCCATTACAACATCATTTACAACCAGAAATAACTTAGATAAATTTTCTAGTCACCAGCTGTGTAAACAACAGTAAACAAAACTAATTCTTGGTAATTGTTTTACTTTCTTACCACCAAAAGTGTGGGAATGTCAACTGCAAACAACTTCCATACCCCCAACCCTCTCTCTTCCCTACAACAAACTTTTTGTATATGTATGTAGTATTTTTTGTATAGTAAGTCTATAAAGACATAAAATTAACTTTAAATTTAATAACCCTTACATACTAATTAAATTATTAATATAGAATACAAAGAATATAATTTTAATTAACTGCGATTTATTTGTTGATTAGATTAAACTCAATGTTGCTACTTTTCTTCTTTGTTGTTTTGTTCTTGTGTATTTAAACAAAAGAGCTTAAAAAGTTGTACAAATATATTAAACATGTTTGCTGTTGCTTTGTTAAATATTTAACATTTAATGTTAAAGTTTCAATGGAGAAAGAAATCTCAGTGAAATTTATTTATTATCAATAGACCCTGCAGCTGTAAGACATCATCACTGTGATGTTTCTTTTTTACTTTTTTTATTTTTTTTTTTTTTTTGTTTTTACCAAGATAATCCAAAATTTTGTTGTTAACTTAAACAATACTCTTTTGACTGTATATACATGTAGTGTGTTTTATCAAAATATTTTTTGTATTTATTTTCAGTACTTTAATATATAACTAAAGGCACTCTATAAAACAGTAGCAACTTATGTTAAATAAAAATTAAAAATATCTTCCAAAAAAGGTCCTTTGTAAGAAGTATTTACTGTTTAAAAGCTTTTTCCTACATTATGCTGTTGTTGTATAATTTACAAAGAAATTGTTTAAGCATCGATAGTTTTCAGAAAATTTTACTTAAATATTTCAGTTATCAGTTATTTTTATTTGAGGAAAGAGTAATCCTCAGTATCAGCAACATCCTTCTTTAAATATTTCACTCCCTGGTGTTTTGTATTGAAATGTTAATTTCCTACCAACAATATAAAAAGTTTTTGACGCTTATTTTAGCGTTAATAATTGCCAAAGTTCGAAAAAGTCTTAACAATTTTACCCCCTTTTATAGTATTTGGTTTTCTTACTCATTTTTTTCCTTTCTGTTTGCTATTGATGAAACGAGAGTGGGACAAAGTATTATATGTATTTATAAAACAATATAAAATGTTTTTATTAAATTAGTTAAAGTTAGAACATAATATTGTAATATAGTCATACATTAGAGGTATAAAATAACAAGTTAAACAAAGTTGTTTTCTTGTTATTCAAATTTAAGTTATTTCACCTTTTGTATTATTTATTAACTATTAAATAATTTTAATTTAAAAGAGAAATTTAAAAATAAAATATTTTTATTTAAAATTTTAATTTGAATGAATTTTAAAAGTCTTATTAATTAATTAATTTAACAAAGTGTCTACTCAGACGTATGATTAACATTAATTTGTAATATTTGTTGTATTGTTTAAAAAAAATCGTTTTTTATTGTTGCCTTTTTATTGCCAAATAACTTTAGCTATTGATTTAAATAAAAATATTTTCTAAATGTTTTATAACTTTTGACCTTTAATGAGCTGATTTTTGCTAAAAGTTAAATATAGGTTTTGTACTGTTTTGGCAGCAAAATTTTAAAACTAAACTTAAACTCAACAGAGTAAAAAGCTTGATTTCAAAATATTCTTAAATCTATAATTGTTTATAAATTTTGATAGTTTTTGTTTTAACAGTTTTCTACCACAATGACAATTAACTTATATCATGTTGACGGTATTGTATGACTTTGTGGATTAAACAATTAAAAACTGTTAATTAAATATTTAACGTAAACGCATAATAAGACTTCATCAAATATTACTGCATAATAGTTTCTATTAAAATATAATTATTTCTTTTTTCCCTTTTTAATAATAATCCATTAATTCACTAAATTATATAAAATTATTATATTGCTATTAAAAGACAATTAATTACATGATTTTCATTTATTTTTACTCAAGTATTTACAACAATTAATATAAATCACAAGTATTGCCAGCAGTGTTTCATTTTCATTAAATAAATATATAAAAAGAGCAGCAAATTATTATACATTAATTAAAATAAAATACAGAAAACTGTTAAAAACATAAAGCAAGGTTATACATGAATCTTTCAACAAGTATATGTACATATGTACCTACGTATACTTCACAGTGTTAATTAAATATTAATCATACGCCGTATATTTTTCTGAAGAGTTTTATAAACATTTGAAAATTTCTGGGTATGAATATGAATTGTTGTAGCTTTAATTATACAAATTAAAAAGAAATATTTATTTATACATCTACAATATGTTTCCTGTATTTAATTCTGTTTTTATACTAGCATCATTTTCTCAGACTAAGCAGTTTTTTTTTAGCTTATTTTTTCCTACATTTGTAAGATAAATAATTAAAATATAATTACTAAGAAATTCACGCCTCATTCCATTTCATTGTAATTCCTACAAACAAAAGCTCTAAACAACAAACTTAAAGTAGAGAAACTGTAAAAAACCAAGTGGTAATTAGTCAAAACCAAATAAAAAACACACACAACTGCCAACAGGAAATGAAAAAAATATTTATGTGCAAAAAAGGCAAGAGTTACAAGTAATTGTATCTAGTTATTTGTTAAAAAGGAAAGAATAAAACAACAACAAATAAATGAGAATAAAACAAATAAATAAAGCATGAAAATAAGCTGGAAAATAGCTGGTAATATTTAACCATTAACACCATAGACAAGGAAACAAATATAACATTTAAAAAAGGAAAGCGTAGCACGAAACTTTATAATGAACCTTAAAAAATAAAACATAATACAGATCAGTTTTTCAATT
Source organism: Lucilia cuprina (assembly GCF_022045245.1). NCBI lineage: Eukaryota > Metazoa > Arthropoda > Insecta > Diptera > Calliphoridae > Lucilia > Lucilia cuprina. The sequence continues at coordinate 548,870 of NC_060951.1, read as the reverse complement.
AATCCCACAAAAAAAATATAAGCTTAAGACTATTCAAGCAGCAATATTATATTATAAAAAAATAAGATAAAATTGATATTTAGAAAATATACCTTATTTATGAAAAAAGGTACACTTTAAACGTTCTTCTTTATTTATACTTAAGGTTTTTATAAAAAATTTCATTTTTTATTAAAATTTCCTGCAATTACCAAAAAGTAAAATTATGCATCTGCATGTGCCAAGAAGGTGTTTTAAACTAACCATTACTTACTGCCCGAATCAATTAAATTCTAAATTTTGCAAAAATTTATGTATTTAATTATTAAATAATCCGCTAAACTAGCAGTAATTAAATTTTCACTGATTTCTACCACAAAATCTAATGTATTTTATTACTAAAAACTTCGTTATTTGTAGTATTGTATTTTAAATGTATTAATTAGTTGTTGAAATTTCTATAAAATTATTGCGTTTTGTCAAAATATACTGTTCATAATGAAACTTGAAATGATGATGATTGATTTCGCTTGTATAAAACTATAAATTTTTGTTGACCTTAGTACATATGTACATAAACAGTGCAATTGCACAATACAATTATATAATTAAATTAATAATTAATTATTATTGCTCTGTTTTTATTCAGGGAGATTATGTTTAAATTTAAATGGCCACAACAAATATTTTCTATGTTGAACAACTAAATTAAAACAAAACCCCGACAAACATCTAATGTATTTATATTATATAAAATACATAAGTTTATTTTTAAATGTGTGTGTATGTGTGTATAATTTATGATTTTTATCATTGACAAAAATGTTTTTTTTTTATTTTTTTATTTTGATGATTTTCAATATGCTAAATAAATATGTTTGCATATAAGTATCTGTATATGAATGTTTGATGAGCATGACAATAATGATGATGATGATGTTGTTGATTGGGTTTATTTTGTATCGTTATATATATTTTTAATGCAATTTAATCCTATAAATCTGAAAAACATATTATGTTAAATAATGATTCTTCATGATTATAATGAAATTAAATGATAATCTTTAACCATAAATGTTATTGTTGCTGCTGTTTATGGTATTTTATACCTATTTATATTTTTACATAAATAACCAAGTGGAAAATTTAATTGTATACTTTAGGCTATAGGTTATTAATGATTTAAAATTGTATCTATATTAATCTATAGTCTAGTCTATGATCTGACCAAATGGGAAATTTAAGTGTTTACTCAAGGCTATAGTCTGTAGTCTAGTCAAAAGTCCTCTCTAAAGTCTATAGTCCTCTCTAAAGTCCATAGTCCTCTCAATAGTCTATAGTCTAGTCTATAGTCTAGTCTATAGTCTAGTCTATAGTCTAGTCTATAGTCTAGTCTATAGTCTAGTCTATAGTCTAGTCTATAGTCTAGTCTATAGT